>NC_056726.1:1475716099-1476016099 GCF_019279795.1 Protopterus annectens
GGTGCTAGCTTTAAGAGAGTCACCGGAATATCTGTGACTGTCTAATAATCCCTTGTCCCTGCACTTGCCTCTATGCCTCCTGAGATTAATTTCGTATTTCAGTGCATTTTCTGATCCTTTCAGGGCCAAACTGATGGGACTAACGTCACCTGGCACTGCATTAGGCCTGTAGGATTGGGATGGCTCCTAAATCAGAGCATCATCACCCTTGCCGTGATTCATCATTGTCTTTCCACATCTCTTCTTTCTAGGAGTAACAGCATGCAGTGATATTGACTCAAGGCATGCATTCTCCTGCATGCATAAGTAAGAGATCTGTTGTGTCTCCTCTTGTCATTGATACCATGATGTGTCTGAGTACCCCAGTGACAGTCTAACACCAAGATATAGCACCACTCCCCACCGTAAGGAATAAACACTAAATCCTGCTTTTATTTAGTTAGATTATCTGCCAGTTCTGCCTGCTAACCCAAGTGCTATAGATAATCAGTATTTCCTCCTGAAAATGGATCAGTTGACTGAAGAACACTTGTCTGAGTCTCATTGCTGTGAACATTTTGTAAAGTAGTAAAAAAGACTACAGGACATAACCTCATCAAATACTAAAGGACATACCCTCATCACTGGGTATTCATTCTTCCTTCAGAAGGAGCTCCTCTTCATTCAGGTCGCAATATGGTTTGATAGTTTGCTCCTGTTACTTTAAGGACTTAACTGCTGCTCTTGACTACTTCCCTAACAACTTACAACTAATCCGAGACCTAATTTTTGCACAACTCAAAGATTTAAAGGCTCAGGTTCACCACAAACAATAAAAAACATAAAATCCAAATTATTAGAGAGGAATAGAATCTGGACAAGATGGAAACAGATTTATTTATTAATCTTACCTATCCTTTGTTGACTGAGCTAGTCCCACTAGGCTATTAGCCTCTTTTCATGGGACACTTGAGGTGATATTTGTACCCGCGGTGGTGGTGCTGTGGTAGTGTTGTCGCCTCACAGTAAGACACTGTCCGGTTCGATTCTCAGATAGAGTGTCTTCTGCGTGGAGACATGCGTGAATGGGCGTACCTTCATTGAAGGTTGTGCGTCAGGGCTGGTAACTCAGCACGTAATAATCAACTACCAATCATTAGCGGACCAGAGTTCCGCTGTGGCGACCCCTAACCGGGAAAAGCCGAAAGACTCAACAACAACTTGAGGTGATATTTATACTACTAAGGGAAATTTGGCCAGTGCATTAGGGAACTTCCCATAATCTTTTCAAATAGAAGATGTGAATAATTGATATAACAAAAGAAAAGATGATAAGGAAGTAATACATGATATAAAATGGTTATGTTGGAAAGGATGTGGGGTATAATGGGTTTTACAGCTATTTAGGAAGATAAACATGTAAAGTGCTATATTGTGATGTATAAGTATGAGATAAAGTGAAAATATAATAAATGTGTAAACAATGAAAGAAAGATGGAAACGTGTTTATATAATAAGGCAACCCCTACTCTTTTCGATAGGTACCATTGGATCTTTTACATCCACCTGAGCTGCCACCAACTCAACAATATGGAACCTCATTTTAACATCTCATTCAGAGGAGTCAGTCAGTGACACTAATGCTTGCAAACAATCTAGAGGTTCTTGTAGAACTGACATAAAAAAAATACTGAATCACAATACTTATGCCATTAAGTTGTTCAGCCTGCCCAGTCCTCTGAAGTGAAATTAAAAAAATCCTTGGACAAACTGCCCTCCTAGGTCACTTAATTATAATCACAGGTGACCCTAACACTGTGTCACAATGTTAAGGAATGCTGTCTGTAGTTCTTTTATTAATCTTACCAGAGCAGGTTCCTGCATACCAGTAAGTTTTTTAACCAGACAGGTTAGGTCCAATAACCTAATGTCTGCAACTTCTACTAATTTTTACTTGTACCATGCCTCCATTTTTAGAAACATTACCACTGAAGAAGCCACCAGCAGGTTCAAAGGTTCATAGATACTTCCTAGGCTAATGATCTGTGAGAATCTTAAGAAGCCTAGCCTTACAGCCCTATGGTAGTTTTTTTAGCCCTTGGAATTTGTGTACAGATAATACAGAGGTGGGCAGAACAAGGATATGTTAAATCTTCCATCATTCTTAATATTTGACCCTTGCAACTGTCCTGTTCCCTACAACACTACATATAAATACATGTGAATATGACACATCCAGTGACTGTCTTTTACCTTTCACGCAGATCTCTTTTGAAAAAAAAATCTTGCCCAATTATATACTGCCTACATAGCCACAAGACAACAAGAGGGATGCATGGTCATTGCAAAAAATGTACTGATCTATAGACTAGAATATGTTCTTCCAATTTTAGTGTCAAGAATGAACACCATTATCTACAGACTGCAAGGTACCCCACAGTAGGAAGAATCCCTTTCAGACAAAAGAGATCATTATCACCTCTCTTTGAGCACAGCGGATTATCTCCTAGTATTGCAGCGTTTAATGTTACCATACCTTTTCATACAGTAGCTACTGTCCCTGTCCAGTTAACTCACTATATGTCTGTCCTATACTACTTTCTCAGCCCCCTCTCAGAATGATAGCGTAGACCCTACTTCACTTCCCAGACTTTACACAGTATGAAAAATATCTTCTCACTGCGAAGAACTAGAGACCTCCACACTCAGGGAACATTCTAGACACCAAACCATTTAGAACTGCACTCTTTGCATTCCTTAACAAGTAACTGTAGTACATATTTTATGTAGTCACTGATTTAATACTAATTTACTTCTATGCTCAGTCTAAGATTACATTTCCATATAAAAACTTATATATTACACAGATTAGATTATAAATACTGAAAAACAATTTACTTTATGTATTATATCACCTATGTAATCCTTACAGAATGTGCATTAATACAATCAAATTGTTCACATATGATGAAAAATATAGATGTTGATATCGTAATCATAATTTATATTTAGTATTAGTTTTGATTTTAAATCACCCTTTTCCTATGAATGTATTGTTATCTTTTGCATTTCTGTCTACTTTATGCAAGGGTAATAGCTGAAAACATCTACCTGGTTAACAAGTAATGAAATTAATACATAAAGTATAAAACAAAATTTAAGCAGTCAGCTGAAACACCTCTACTTAAAAAAGTCACCTTTAGGACTGCCACGTTTCAGAAAAGGCACAGTTCCCAAAGCAATACTCTTGATTAAATTCCATAGTGGAGACATAGCATGGGTAAATTTCTGCCTTTTAACAAGTAATGAGTTTCTTTATTAAGCTAATAGTTTGGCAAAAAGTTTGTAAAGACATATTTCATGAAATCTTCTTCAGTTAACTGGCTTACAATTATCTTTCTACCTCCACCTGGGCCTCTGGCAACTGGTACCCATAACTGTACCCAAGTCCAGTAACATACTACCTAGATCTCTAGAAGTCATATCCATTATGGAAACTGAGTCATGTGTCACATCTGTGCGCCATGGTAATATACATGTGCTCTCCAGTGTTCTTGACAGCAGTTATTATTCAGAACTCCTACTATGAGGTCATGATAGCCTCACAGGCTAAAGACAACCAAAAGGCCTTCTACAGCTATGTCCAAAACCTCAAAGGCAGCACACACTAGTGTGCCAAACTGGTGGTCAGTGGTGCCACCTTCACTAAGCAGAGCAATATAGCGAATTTGTTGGCTGACAAATTCAGCTCAAACTTCACTCCCCACTTCACTCTGCCTCCCTACATAAAATATCTATTGGCATACCCTCCCCCAACTATTAGCAGGGAACAGGTCCTGGCGGCACACACTAAGGCCAAAAATACACCTCAGTTTGTCTTGACAGTATCCTGGGATGCTTTCTAAATAGCTGGAAACATGACCTATCAAGATCACTTGAGTCACTTTTCAACTATAGCCTCAAAACAGGCATTGTACCATGAGAATGGAGGACTGGAATGGTTATCCCACTTCACAAGGGTGGACCATCATCAGTCTCAGAAACTACAGACCTGTTTGCTTGACTAGTCTAATATGCAAACCATGGAATGAATTATAATGGAAATGAGCAACAAAGACATAGGCAACCTTCAGAAACTGGAACCAACCCAGTTCGGCCTTGTTAAGGGAAGATCAAGGTACTAAACCTGGTAGACCTCTTTGAAAAGGTCACCAAGGCAATAGATGAGGGGAAAAAGGTGCATAGTGCCTACCTGGACCTGGCTAAAGCCTTCAATACAATACTTCATGTGGGTATAGTTAACAAACTCACTGAATTGGGCATACACTCCTACATAACTCTCTGGATTACCAGCTGGCCCACAGAAAGGACCCAGAAAGTCAGTATTGGTTGTAACACCTCCACTTAGAGACCAGGGTACCTTAGGGCTCTGTTCTGGGACCGCTCCTATTTGGCATCTACTTCTCAGAGATAAAGGCTATTGTCAAGGACCTTTGGCTGACCAAGTTCACAGATGACTGCAAATTGGGAGCTATCATAGATTCCCCCATGACTCAAACATATTACACGAGAGTTTAACACAGACAAACGACTGCCACCAAAATCACGGACTAAAACTCAATGCTAAGAAATTAATTATAGTGCCTTTTGTGAAACCTGCTCTCCAGCTTAATTATTCCATCAATAAAACACCTCTAGGAGTTGACCTAGTAGTCAGAGATCTGGTAACATATGCAGACAGTAATCTGGCCTTTAACCAACATGTGGCCAAGGTAGTAAGAAAATGATTATATGTTACTCAGTATGCCATCCAGGTTCAAGGAAGTCATAGTGCTACTTTATTCATTCTTTGTCAGACCCATCACTGAGTATAATGCCCACTTCAACATGTACCTGACCAACAAGTATGCAACAGTTGAAATTCCAGCAATGGTTCCTTACAGAATACAAATCACCTTAAAGCTCTATCTCTCTGCTCTGTCTCCTGCAGGTTAGTAAAAGTCCCTCTATGCCTGGCATACAAGGCATCCTCAGATCCACTATGATGGTCCTTTTGCACATTTGTAAAATGATCAACATCAGATCCATTAGATTCAAGGTTTTAAATTTTGCTTTTGACATAAAGAAGACATGTTGGTAAGACAAATATGTGCTGTTGAGGATCCCTATGCTCTGGAACAGGCTCCCCATCCATGTGAAGCAGAGTCTATTCCTAACCCTATTTTTATGGTAACCTTAACCAATGGATGGGAAATTGGAAATTCAACTAGAGTCTGGCCCAGATGCCTTTTGATAGTCAGAAGCAGACAGTAATGCTCAAACTAACATAGCCCCCCTGTAACCTCTAGAAATTTCCTAATTACCATACCCCATCCTAATAAACGCCCATAATACATAGGGACACAACTGAGTTGGATTCCACTGCTAGGTTTATAAAGGCCTTGGTGGTCATTAGCCTAGTGTATAACTATGAACCTATGAACCTAGAAACATCATTGGGACACTGATTTGTTTTCTTAGTCAGCAGTAAATAGTATTACAATGTTACAAGAAGTGAATCACCACATTTTTGTATGTTCTACATGTATGTTCATTGTCTGACTACCATCCAGTTGTCCGGGTTTCTCTTAAAGAGGGCTAGAGATTTACTATGCTTGACATAGAGAGGGAGTCTATTCCACAGATGGGGGAGTCTTTGGGACACAAATCGATCCCACTAACAAGTTCTGTTAATGTCACAGACCAGGTTGAGGCCTTGTGTGCGGGTTGCTCAAGTGGAGTTTGACTTACAGATATGCAGTAACTCCAACAAGGCTGAGTCTGAGCCTTGTATGCCAGACACAGGTCACCTCTGAGAAGTCTGTATGAGACTGAGTAGAAGGACAGGGCTTTTAGCCTATTTAGTGTTTGACACCCTAGATTTTTCTGGTCAGGAACCTCTGTGTTCTCTCCAACTGCTGCATGTGTTTGGCAAGGTACATGCTGAAGGGGGCATTGTACTCGATAATGGGTCTGACAAGGGAGGAGTTACTGGGATGTTATGACCTCCTTGTTCCTGGAAGAAATACCCTTATTTATGAGGTGGGCCATGTAGAAAACCTTCCATTACAATGGAGGCAATGTGGTGGTCAAAAGTCAGGTTGCTATCAACCTGGGTGCCCAAGTCCCTCACGACTGACTGCATGCTTAGTACGTTGTTATTAATGTGGTAATTAGTAGGGATGCTATTTTCTCCAAAGGGGGTAATAATGCATTTCTTGGCATTCAGTTTGAGGCCATGCGTCTGGCACCAGTCATTAGTTTAAGTAAGGCCCTCTTGGAAGATGTTCCCATCACTAGGGGAATTTAATCTTTAAACTTATTTATGTTGTGGAATAGAGACGGCTGCCAGAAAGTAAAATTTGGTTCCTAGGAATATTCATATGCATTAAAACTCTTAAACAAAAGAATTTTCCAAGCAAAGGAGTATATGATATAAGCATATACCTTTAGAGCAGCAACAACCTAATCATAGTTCAGCATTTTGTACCCACTTAATAAACGTTTTTATGTTGGCAACTAAAGCATTATTGAATGGTGTAACACATGATTTGACTTTTATTATATCACAAGAAAACCAGTCTTCTTCAGTTACACAGTGCATCACAAATTCAGTTACTTATGACAAGAATATTGCACTTTTTGTGTCTTGTGTGCCCACTGGAATGCAACACCTTCTTTTTTGCTCCCTGTATATTATAGGAGATTGCAATACTATGCGAACAATAATTATATGAACACCATGTTTGAATAAATGAGTTTAATGATTCAAATATGTTAAGTTTTATATTTCTGAACATGTTCCATACTAGGCACTTGCAAGTAGTGAAATCTTCTCAAACTCACGTTTTCTTAAAAAAAATTACACAGTAATATAACAGCACATTTTTTTAGTATTTAATCAGGTAATACAGTAGATGGATATCCCTTGTTAATTGTTCGTAAACTGAATCACCAGTGAGAGTATTGCGATAGTGGAAAGATGCAGAATTCTCCGTCACTGATGAAGTGAGTGACCCTGACAAACTGGCTTAGTTTCTTATTACAGAGGCCTGGATATAAATCCATTTCCTCAGCTTCAATGATCTGATGCAGGATAACTTTTATCTTTCGGTGTTCTGTTCCTGCAGAAAAAAAAAAAGAATATTGTCATCTGTGATGTCAGGTAGTATATAGTAAGCTATATTTAACGTACATTACTAGATTTACAGACTTAAAGATGTTTCTTGCACAGGGCCTTTCCCTGTGCTTCATCACCACAGTCCTGCTCTTGTTTTCCTATGACTCAGAAGAAAACTACAATAAATAGTGACTTGAACTAGAACTGGAATATTTGCTATGTCAACTAGGATATACCTCGCTCTGCAGATGAGATATAGTGTTTTCTTTAAAAGCATCAGGCCCTGTCCACTGGCTCGAGTACCTTCACCCAGTTGGCTGATGAAAGTGGCCTGATAGTTATAGTGAAGTTTATAAAGAAATGACTTGTGACATAATATAAACCATACAGAGCAGACAATATGATGTTTGCTTTAAATGTTACATCTGAGATTGTCAGTTTTTCATCTCATCCTCACATATGGGTCCAGATTTATTTTATTTATTTTTTATTTGCAATTTGTTAACTGGAAAAGTCCATTGGGCCAAGATAAGCCCTTTTTCCAATGGAAGCCCGGAGAGAAAAGCTCCAGAGTATTGCATGCAAAAATCACAGCAAGAAGTAATACACAGAGTTACTCAGTATATTACAAAACAACTCAGTGGTAGATAATATAATAAGTTATACAAATTAAAAGAAACCAGTTGGTTCAGTTACAGCAGTAGCAATAAGATTGTTGGTTTGTAATGAAGTAGTACAGAACCAGTAAAGGGAATGAGCATTATAGCTTATGTGGCAGGCCGATACCAACACAAGCTGGGGTATTAAGGGAGTAAAGAAAAGATGACAGAAGAGATAGAACAGGTGAGAGTTAGGTAGAATTTAGAGCAAGGTAGGTTGAAGGAAGTGGGAGTGGGAGTAGGAGTAATAGTAAGGAAGTTAGGAGGGGCGAGAGAAGGAGCACATCCCAGGTAGTTCAGAGATATGAATGAAGCAAAGTCTTAAAAGAGGAAAAAGTTGTGTAGTTGGGATGTGGGGAGGAAGTGAGTTCCAGTTGTGTAGTTGGGATGTGGGGAGGAAGTGAGTTCCAGGTGTGTAGTTGGGATGTGGGGAGGAAGTGAGTTCCAGTTGTGTAGTTGGGATGTAGGGAGGAAGTGAGTTCTAGTTGTGTAGTTGGGATGTGGGGAGGAAGTGAGTTCCAGTTGTGTAGTTGGGATGTGGGGAGGAAGTGAGTTCCAGTTGTGTAGTTGGGATGTAGGGAGGAAGTGAGTTCTAGTTGTGTAGTTGGGATGTGGGGAGGAAGTGCGTTCCAGTTGTGTAGTTGGGATGTGGGGAGGAAGTGAGTTCCAGTTGTGTAGTTGGGATGTAGGGAGGAAGTGAGTTCTAGTTGTGTAGTTGGGATGTGGGGAGGAAGTGAGTTCCAGTTGCGTAGTTGGGATGTGGGGAGGAAGTGAGTTCCAGTTGTGTAGTTGGGATGTGGGGAGGAAGTGAGTTCCAGTTGTGTAGTTGGGATGTGGGGAGGAAGTGAGTTCCAGTTGTGTAGTTGGGATGTGGGGAGGAAGTGAGTTCCGGTTGTGTAGTTGGGATGTGGGGAGGAAGTGAGTTCCATTGTTCCATTTTCATGCTGGGGGGACAGACAGTAGAAGTTGCCACGGGTTACGTGATGATTTGTGTATTTCAAGGAGGTTTTGATTATTAGATCTAAGGGTTCGATCAGGAAGGCGCATAGTAAGGATGGAGGAGAGGGAGGGGCACTGAGATGGGTTGAAAATGAGTTTATGAGTAGTGGAGAGTTGAATATAAGAGAGGTAATTAGGGAGCTTCAGCCAGTTCAGTGAGTGTAAGGAGTCACAGTGGTGGGAGGAGGATTTAGAGCTGGTAGCAAACTTTGACATTTTATTGTAACAGGATGCCAGTTTAGCTTTCAGGGTGGCTTGAAGATTGGTAAGGAGATCTGCTCTGTACATGAGAGAGGCAAGGAGGTATGTGGTGGAGATGTTATGTTTAGTCGAAGAGGTGAGGTAGCGATTGTGCTGGTAAAGAATTCCGACTTGCTGGTGACATTTTTTGATGTTGGTTTAAAGATGAATGTCAAATGTTAGTTGTTCATTGATAAGGATACCTAGAAGCTTGGTTTGGGAGATTATTTTGATAAGAGTCTTATTGTGGCTTACTAGAGAGAAGGAGTTCTTGTCTATTTTGGTGTTTTTAGAAGGGGTAAAGATCATAATTTTGGTTTTGGATGCATTCAGAGCTAAGTGATTATTTAGCATCCATGTCTCAGTGCTGCTGAAGGCTGCTTGTGTAATTTGTATAAGTTTAGAGAGGGATTCAGCAGAACAGATAATGGTAGAGTCATCTGCATATTGGACAAGTTTGACATTAGGGATGTAATGATGGAAGTTGTTAATGAAGATCAAATCCATCTGATACAACTTAGCCGCTAGCATGTGTGTGGCAACCAAAAAGCTCGTGGATATCTTCCCTTACCCACAATGCATCTCTCTCCATTACTTCAGATCTCATTTGCCATTTTGTGAAGACATGGTCCGATCAACAAGGTCTTGGTGTCAGGTTGTATATTTTTTAAAAATTTTCCTCTAATAATCTCTGTTTTATCATATTTGACTGTAATTTGCCTCTCTGTTTTTTCTCGTAGTTTAAAACCCTTTTCTTAAAAGTAACCATGTTTTTATGTAGGTTACGTTCCTGCTCTCCTTTCCTGCCACTAACCAGTAAAACCAGTAACTGTTTTTTATAGCTTACTCCCCTTTTCTATTTTACTGTTGAGGTAACTGTAACTACTATCTTTAGTATTTTTTCTTTCCCTTCTGTTCAGAAAAAAAAAATCTTTCTGCTGTTCTCTTTTTTCTGAGTGCGTGTGTGTACGTATAAGCATTTGTTTTGAGAGATCTCTCAGCCTTCCTCTTTCATTATGGTGGAGAAACAAGAGAAACTGGGTGGTTTCAAAAAATGTTCTAAGCGGGGGCATAAAATCCCAGTCAGCAGCTCACACTCTTTATGGGTATACTGCCGTGGGCCCCTTCACGTACAAGAGGATTGTGCTACATGCCACTCTTTTAATCACAGAGCTTTAGTTGAGCTTAAGAACAAACTCATTCTAAGGGGTATGTTGCCTTCAGCTTTTGGAGAGGCTATTTCTGGAGGTAAAGAGAAATCAGGGTCAGCCTCTAAAACAAAATTAGCTCTTTCAAGGCCAATTTCTTCTTTGTCTTCTATGTCCTTAGACAAAGTTGAGAAGAGACCCTCTTCAGCACCGACAAATGTCTCGGAGCCAAAACTACACAACTGAAGAACCAAATAAACAAGTAAAATAAAACCAGTAGTTGGTGAAAAAACTCCTTTATTGCCAAATGGAATCAGTTAAGTGCTTTCATCCCTAGTATAAATCACGGGGCTTCTTCAGAACTAAAAAACATACTAAAAACACACTTAATATAACCACACAAGTGGTAAGCTCCACCAATAGGAGTAATTAAAACCACACCCATACATTTAACCATTAAAATGCTGAATTTTCAAAAGACAGGAAATACTGGTGTATTCATTAACCCTGGTTATGCAAAAGCATTAAAACATAATTGCCATTTCAGTTCACAAAGTTCAAGATGCTCAAGTAAAATTCTTCCTTGAGCATCTGGTATCAATAGCTGTATAACCAAAAAGCAAAACCCATGTCCATTACAGTCAATTATGTGTTTACTCTAAGTGTTAGTTTTCTTTCCTTTTTTAATATCTGTAAAATGTTCATACATCCTGTCATGTAAACTTCAGGATGTTTTTCCGATGTAGATTATAGGACACACCGTGCACTTGGCTAAGTAAACTACATTGGTGGACTGACAATTAAAATGTCCATTAAACAATCTAAAATCAAAAAAATTGAATTTAGCACCTGTGGTAAAAAGGTATGGACATAAAGTGCACATACCACATTTAAAATTCCCTGGTGGCCTATTTCCAGGGGCAGATGGTGTACTTGTAGACTCTAAAATGTTTTAAAGTATCTATCTTTTCTAAATACTATATTGGGTCTTAACCCTACCAAATTCCATACAGTCTGATCCAAAGGAAAAAACTTCCAATTTTTCAATATAATATTGGTTACCATATTACTGTCTTTGTTAAAGACTGTAATAAATGAATACCCATCTTTTTTTCTTGTTACTAGCATTTTCTGTTTTCACAATTGTCCACTGAACTTGCCACTTGACTTGATTCATAATCCAAAATGGGTTTAAATATCCCATTTTGTCTCTTTTGAATAACCTCATTACTAATATTATTGAGCATCCATTCAGGATAACCTCTCTTCCTAAACATACTCAAGATAAAATCAACCGCACTTAGAAAATCATGTCATCTGATACCATACATGCTGCTCGCACTAGCTGCCCTTTCACAATGGATCTTTTTTGATAATACGGATGGCAGCTGGTGAAATCCAAATAAGAATTTGAAAAAGTAGGCTTACAATAAATCTTTGATTTTATATTATTGCCATCAGGGTTCACTGAAAACTCAATGTCCAAATAGGTGGTCTTAAGATGGTTTATATTATGGGCAAATTTTAAAAATGTAGTTGACCCATTAACATATTCAATGGATTCTAATAACAAACCATCAGAACCTTTCCACACCAAAAATAAATCGTCAAGATATCGTGTATAAAAAGAAATATATTGAAAATATTGATTTTTTTACAACAAATTAGTTTCCCAATGGGACATCACAAAATTGGCATAGTTGGGGGCACATGGTGCCCCCATAGCTACACCTACCTCTTGCCTGAAGTACTGACCTTTAAAATAAATGAAATTGTCATTAAGTACTATTTCCATCAGGGCTACAATCAAATTTATAGTGTCTTGTTTGATTTATTTGGAAACAACCAACTGTTCTTCTAGCCACTTTAACCCAATATCATGGGGAGGACTGAAAATACATCAACAGTGACAAAAACATGTCCTGAGTAAAAAATACATTATTTAAGTTACTCAAAATGTCCCAGGAGTCTTTGCAAATGAATTCTAACCTACCCAAAGCTTTCTTTAAATAATCATCAACTAACTTAGCAATGAAATAGGTCCTATTTCTGTTCCCATCCACAATGGGTCTAAAAGGTGGATCAATTAGATCCTTGTGAATCTTGGGTATTCTGGAAATACTGGCTATCCTGGGACGATCATTTCTGACAAAATTATATTGGTCCAAATTCATTTGACCCTGATATAACATGTCATTAAGTTCCATATCTATCCTAGTAAAGGCGATGTTAATCTCATTTTTAGATACTTCACAGTATGTACCATCCATTAATAAGATGTTCGTGTGATTAACATAGTCAACAGTTCAACAGTTTCCATAATAACCATGCCATTGCCTTTGTCGGGTTTCATAACCTGTATACCTTTGTCTTTGACATGTTCAGTCAAAAGACAAGTTTCTTCTAATGTTAGATTGTCACATGTATTGTCAGCACTCATATTACACAATTCCCTGAAATCAATCTCACAAGCTGTTTCAAAGGTACGTACCAAATTATGCATTGGAGGATTGAACAAACTTGGCTTTTTCAAACACTTTGATAAACTAGATTCAGGTGTCCCATTAGACTTAAACCACAAACTAAGATTTAACTTTCTGCTAAATTATTTTAAATCTAGCAAAAGGCCAGCAATATTACCCCTACATGCAAGTACAAAGCTAAATCCCTTTGCCAACAAATCAGCATGATCTCTACCTAAATGTTTGGTAGAATAATTATAAATCTTAAAATCATTAGTTGTGATACTTGTAATTACATGACCCAAACCAGTTTCACAAACAGCATCTAGAGTCGTAAGTAAAATGACCATTGGTGTCAGTAGAGCTAAAATGCATAATGTCACAAAATGCCATAGAAGGAAATGTAATGTCCCTATTTGAATAGTCATTGTAGAATTCATTGTTACCTTTTGTTGCACTGTAATCAAGATTTAATGTTTCTTCCATTGTTGTTGCCAACCGGCATTTTTCTTTTTGGGATGAGTCCCTTGCATTAAGTGATTCGAATTCACCATCTCTCCATTGTAGTCCCGCCAAAAAAACGGATTGTTTCACCCATGGCTCTCATGTTCTGTTTCTTTATTTTTATTAGTATTACCATTTTTGTTGTAATTTTTAATCCATTCAGAATGCCATACTTGTTCAACCTGAGGTGGTGGGGAACTGATGTCGAAGGAATTTCCCTGCCTTTGAGAACTTTGATTCAATGTCATATCCTCATCAGTATTTACTGGTTGTTGGTTGTTAGCATAATTCTCTTCACTTGATGTCTTAAAGGGATAAGCGATATTCCTAGCATACATATCAATGTCCTGTTTGATCTTTTTTTGTTTCCGATTAAAAATCTCAGCGGATATACTATCCACTTATGAAATAATATGATCATAGTTAGTCTTGTAAAAATCAAACAGTAGGTCTTTGTGGATAGTCTCAGAAATCATCAAATTCTGATGGGCCTGTGATACGATCAGAGACCTTGGCTCTAAACTCTACTTTGTTGGATCCGACTTCTTTGGCTCTGATCTTATCTGGTAAGGATGGATTGGATCCATTGATGTTGGATCTGTCATCCAGCCCTTTTAAGCCAAATTTGACATTACCAAGGACTCAGTACTCTCCCTATGTCCTGGTTCCATCAAGGGTACCATCTCCCTTTCTTCTGAGACCTAGATCCTCTTCCACCTTGTCCTCCTGTTCAAGGAGGAGTGTAACTAAAGAAGATGCAGAACGGATGGTGCAGAAGATTTTGTGGGCATAGGGTATCACTAAGTCTCTCTTGACCTTGATCCTTAAGGTTTCAGGCCAGTCCAAACCATTGACTCCCCCTCTTCCTCCTCTTCCAACTTCATGGCAAGCTTTGGAGCTACTGGATCCAATTTGCCCAGTGCCTTTTACTTCTGATCTGAAGATGTCCATTTCTTTGGATCAGACTTTCACTCGGAGCTCATCGGCTTTCTCAGAACCAGAGAGAGTTCTCAGAGCTGTAGCGAGCCTTGTGAACCTCATGTGTGCTCGACCCCCAGATCTTTGGAGCAGTCGATGCACCTCAGAGCTTTAGCAAAGGTGAGCTTGGTTCCAGCTTCAACCCCAGGCAAGCTGTCTTCTGGATTAGAGGGGATCCCATCCTGGAAACATGGTTTGTTGGAGCCAGAGTCCTTGTCCATTCAGGAGCAGTCAGCTTTTGGGGCCTTAGAGAGGGCTATAGCTGCCACTGCATCTAAGAAGTCATCTGCACCCTCAGATC
This sequence comes from Protopterus annectens, assembly GCF_019279795.1. Lineage (NCBI taxonomy): Eukaryota > Metazoa > Chordata > Ceratodontiformes > Protopteridae > Protopterus > Protopterus annectens. Next base: position 1,475,730,529 of record NC_056726.1, read on the forward strand.
TGTTATCCCAACAAGATACCTTGCCTGCATCTTCTTGTCACCAGGTTCCACAGAGACTGCAGGACCACAGGTGCCAGGGCACCCATCTGGGTTCCTCCGACTCTTCCAATACCTCCCCAGACTACCCCACTGAGAAGGTCCCTAGGAAGAGATTATGCAAGAGAAAGCACTGAACTCCATGGAGGAATCAGCCACAGAAGACATTGACCTCGATGAGGGTGAAAGATCCCCATGGTCAAACCTGAGGATGTTTCTTGTGGGGAGATTCTGGAGATTCTCAAGCAGAGGGATGGCTGGCAGTCCAGCAATCCTATGCCTGAGGAGTCAGTGTATCTGGCTGTCTTTATTTCACACCCATCCACCTCCTGGGTGATTCCATCCACCAATGAGCTCATAGGTTTGATCTCACGGTGGGCATGGGAGATCCTAGATTCCATTGAGCATGATCCCCACAGACTAAATAAAGTTATCAGCACTCCCTCGGATAAGGCTTTCTGGGCAAAAGGGGTTGCAGTAGATGCCATGGTCATGGAAGCAGTGACCAAGAAGGAGCATTCCAAGGAGAGTTCAACTATCCAGCCTCCTAATAAGGATTCCAGGACTATGGATAGATGTGGGAAGCATGTCTTCTCATCAGTGACCTTTGCATTATGGTCACTGAATTACCTTTCTCATTTTACCAGATTGAAAAGGGCTCTGATCAAGGAGCTTTTAGATACCCTTGAAGGAGCAGTAGCTGAGGGAGCTAAAGAGAAAGTAGCTTCCCAGTTAATCACTCTACATTCATTAGTCAACTAGTCCATGAGGCTTATAGCACATGCAGCCGAAGGAACGAGTATAGTGGTGGCATCCGGCATCTTCATGAGGAGGCATGCCTGGATGCAACTTTGCAATTTTGCAGAACTTTTTAAGTCTTCATTCATCAATGCCCCATTTGACAGCACATCCCTTTTTGGTCCCAAAGTCAAGGATATGCTATTCATATGTGAGAAAGAAGGTAAGACCCTATCTGCCACAGGCATACACTTTTTGGCTCCTCAGAGACCCTATCCCAAGTGTCAGAGAGGCAGTGGAAAAATGTGGTTAAAAAAAGTCTCAAGAGTCCTCCGAAGACACATGTGGTGAGTTTTCCCCAGAGTCAGAGCGGGAAACAATAATGGAAGACATTACCCTTGAGGCACAGGAGGTCCGCAAAACCAAGGTTTCTGGGAATCTTTCTTTGGGAAGCTTTTCCAGCACTCCTGAAAGGAGGCCCAGTTGCCCACCTCTGGAGGCATTTGGGGGTCTACTATCCCTGCACTGGAGAGCCTGGCAAAATATAACTTCCGATATGTGGGTGCAGAGGATAATATTAAGGGGTTACCAAATTCCCCTTTTCCCAACAACCCCCTCCAATCAACAAAATCCTAGACATTCCACCCAGTTAAAGGGATCAAGCAGTTGCTCAAATTCAAAAACTGCTAGAAAAAAAGAGTCATCCAAGAGGTCCCCTGAAGCCAGAGAGGGTTCAGAACTTACTCAAGGTTCTTTTTGGTTCCAAAGAAAACAGGGGACTGGAGACCAATCCTGGATCTCAACAGATTGAACAAGTCAGTTCGACATTGCAACTTCGGAATGGTCATGGTGCAGTCCATACTTCTGTTTCTGGAATAGGATGATTGGATGTGTTCTGTAGATCCTCAGGATGCTTACTACCACATAAAACTGGACAGGCGCTCCAGAAGATATCTATGCTTCCAGCTGGGACCCAATCATTACCAGTTCAGTGCACTGGCCTTTGGTCTCACCCCCACCCCCAGAGTGTTCACTAGATGCATAGCAGTGTTTGCGACTCACCTGAAATGACAAGGATTCTGGGTGTTTCCTTATTTTGAAGACTGGCTCATATCTTCCCTGACCAGGCATCTACTTGTTCATGCAAAAGACTCTGTTCTTCAGCTTTGTTCAGAACTAGGTATAACCATAAATCACCAAAATTATAATCTGGAACCCACTTAAACATTAGAGTTCATTGGAGCATTGTTGAACACCAGTCAGATGATTGCCACACTTCCTCCTTCCAAGGTCTTAACAATCAGAAGACAAACTTCAAGGTAATCCAGAAACAAGAAAGTGTCAGCACGTCATGTTCTACAAGTCTTAGGATCTATGGCCACAGCAATTGCAATAGTCCATTTCACCAAGTATCAAATGCAAATTCTGCAATGGCTCCTGGCTGCTCAATGGTCAATACTTCATCAACCAATGTCTCATCAGATTCTTCTAGCAAACATATGCAAAAAAGTATCTCTCATGGTGGATTTGCTCAGAACAGGTGATTCAAGGTTGACCGTTTGTTCTTCCTCAACCACAGGCTATGGTAACTACAGATGCTTGCCAGATGGGGTGGGGGGAATTATATGAGGAAGATTGTCCAAGGTACCTGGTCCACAGACAAGGCCAAGCTCCACATAAACATCCTGGAGATGAGGACAGTGCTTCTAGCATATCAGGCATTTCAGACTGTTCTTCCTCTGGGAACAGTAGTGATTCAGTAAGCCAACATGTTGGTAGTATGGTACATAAACAAACAAGAAGGGACCAAATCCTACCCTCTATTTCAAGAAGTGCTCAGGGTGTAGCAATGGGTGATCTCATCCAAATACTTTCTGATAGCAAAGCAAGGTCCAACGTAACAGTGGAAAAGTTGAGCAGAGCATCCTCATGGCTCACAAGTGGTCTCTCAACCAAAGCATAGTGGAGAACATTTTTCACACATGGGGACAGCCTTGGTGTAATCTCTTTGCCTCTCCCATAAACAAAAAATGCAACAGCTTCTTCACCCTAATTCCCCCAGTGGAACAGTCCCCGAGAGATACTTTAATAAACAATTGGCCTCCCGGACTGTTGTATGTCTTTCCCCCCATTCTGTTGATTCCCAAATTCCTTCAGAAACCAGCAGGTTGAAGAGTACAGTAATCCTCATTGCTCTGTATTGGTCTTGACAAATCTGGTTTCCCTTCTTCTTGCCTCATCTTCTAAAGAAGCCCTGAATTGTGGCACCCCTTCCAGACCTACTGTAACAACCGACAGAAATGCTTCATTCCAACCTTCACATCCTCAGACTGACAGCTTAGTTCCTCCAATTCTGCTGATTGCCAGACAACCTATGCTCTTCTCCCTGGTCCATTGTATTCTAATACCCTCCCATAAGTCATCCAGTCAAAAACTCTATAAAAACAAATGGAAGAGGTTTGTGATCTGGGCACAACAACAACATTAATATGGATCCCATCACAGCTCCCATTCACTTCATTCTGGAATTTTTGCTAACCTTTTCAATAACAGAAATGAGGCATCTACTATTAAAGTTTAGTTAGCAGCCATTTCAAATTTTCACATTGCGACAGACAACTTATCTTTAATTTCCCCAAAACTTTTCAAAGCCTTCTTAAAAAGGGACCATGTTGTTAAACCCCATACAGGGATCCCTCTCCTCCATGGGATCTAAATATGGTTCTACACCTAATTGTTCAACCACCCTTTGAACCTGCAGCATCTTGTGAAAGTAAGTCATTTTATGGAAAACTCTCCTTTTGGTGGCTATCAAAATGGCAAGATGGATATTGGAAATTCAGGCTCTATCCTCCCAGCCTTCTATTTTGCTTTTTTTTCATAAACACATAATCTGTTTTCTTACCAACCCCTCTTTCTTCCCCAAAGTTGTTTCTCAAGCAAATATTAATTGGGCTACTCATTTGTCTGTTTTCTTTCCTAATTTTACTAATAGGGAGAATATGTACTACATTTGTTGGCTGTTCATAGACAGTTACATTTCTATTTACATAGAACTAAGGAATTTTGGGAAACAAACCAATTGTTTACTGCATTTCCAGGCCCTAGGAAAGGCCTACCAGTTTCCAAAGTCACTTAATCAAAATGGTGTTCTGGTTGTATTTCCTTTATTTACACTTCAAAAGGTGTGAAGCTTGACAATTCCATTCAGGCTCATTCTACCAGGGCTATGGCCACATCGACAGTCTTTCAAAAAGATGCCTCCTTGGATGATATTTGCACAACAGCTACGTGGGCAAACCATCATACCTTTATCACTCATTCAGGTTAGATTTAGTCTCCAGGGGAAGGACAATGGTTCTGAGGAATATTCTCCCGTGAGTCCACCTGGGGTAAAGGTAGCTGAGGACTTGGTCCCATATGTGAGGATGAGATGAAACATTGACCATATGAGATAAAGAAGTTATGTACTCACCATAACATTCCATCTGCATTGTCTAATGTACTCACCATAACATTCCATCTGCATTGTCTATTTTTTCATCTCTTCTCACATCCCCCTCCCTCCATCCCTCTTCCATGCGTTCCCTGGTTGAACGGGAGAGATTCTAAAGGATTAGATTGATCTTCCTTATACTCCAGAAATGGTCTTCTTTAAGATCTTCTAGTGTGTTAAATACTGAAATCTCTCCTTTCACTATATATGCAATTATAGCAAAAAAGATTTGAGGTAATGGAGAGAGATGTGTTGTGGGTAAGGGGAGGTATCCAAGAGCTTTTGGGTTGCCATGAGCTTGCTAATGGCTGAGTTGGATCTGATGTATCTGGACCCATATGTGAGGAGAGACGAAACAATTAACACTACATATAGAACATTACGGTAAGTACATAACTTCTTTTTTGCTCATACTACATATGCTAACAATTTTATTTTCATGTTGAAAATCAAGTGGCATTATTTTTTCCTGGACTATAAATAATACATAGACATAAAGGCCATCACAGCTCTAATCCCCATTTCAAATGGTTTTATATAACAGAAAAGTTTTACCTCCCAGGCAGCAGTATTCCAGCTATTAATGCCACTGCCGAACACTTAAATTTATGGTTGCCAAATATATAATGTTTAATTTATATGTGTGTGTGTATGTGGTTTCACTTCAGAATCTCGAACTACTGAAATATCGAAATTCAGTAGCTTGAGACCGAAGTGTCGAAAATGCACTTGTGTGGAAAGTGCATAATCCCGAATGCGGAAATGTCGAATCTGCAGTTGTGGAGGCGTGTACGTGCAGTGGGATTCCCTGTGTTCATGATGTGCGGTGTGGTGTGTGGATGTAGCTGAAGATTCAGGTAAGTGATGTTTTACTAGGGGTTTGGGTAGGAATTTTAGTGTGTGTGAGTGTATTTGGAGTTTTGAGGTGTGTATTAGGGTAGGTAGGTAAGATTGTGAGTGTGTAAGTGTTGAGAGTGGTGGTAATTGTACAAATGTGATGTGTGTTTGTGCAAGGGGAGTGTAGAATATGTAGTGGTGGTTTTTGTGTGTTTGTGTTTTTAGTGCGACCTCGGAGTTAGTATATATAAGTAGCAGGGGTGTGGGGGCAAGAAAGAGGGGTTGGTAAGCTTGCCCCCCTGCTTATATGTAGGGTCTTTTGTTGTGTTTGTGTGTGTTTTGTTGATTTATAGTGTAGGGATGAAGGTGTATGTGTGCTTGTTTGTGTGTGGTGTGTATATGTAGGTAGTCACAATTTTGAATTTCACACTTTTTGGGCTCCGGGTTTTTCAGTGTTCGGCTTTACAGTCTCGAGATACTGAATTTCGATATTTAAGTATTTTGGGATTGTAAAGTGAAACCGTGGTGTGTGTATGTGTGTGTGTGTGTGTGTGTGTGTGTGTGTGTGTGTGTGTGTGTGTGTGTGTGTGTGTATCTATACGGATCTACTTTAGATTAATGAATTTACCTTTCACTGAAACTCAAAACTGTGAGATGACTTCAACAAAAGTCCATTTCTACAAAGCCTGTAATCACCAACACAGTGTTACAGGGTAAAGAGCCACTTGGCCACCAGGAGAAAAGAACTACACAGAACAAAGTTAAGCCCATGCAACTGGGGGGCTTTTCCCCCATCTCACCCTCCTAATTAAACATACCATTGCCGGGATTACACTACACTGGGGAAAAGGGCAAAGTTGACTCTAGTGGCTAAGTGGTTCCTTACCCTGTAACACTGTGTCGGGGATATATGTGTATGTGTGTGGGTCTACTTTAAAACACCGACATGCCAAACACCGATGACGAGAACACCGAGACTGGAAGATCGACAACTGAGATGACCGACAGTTTAAAAGCCCGATGCTGAGAACACCGACATGTTAAGGTAAGTGTGCGATAGTGACATACTTTAGGGTTAGGGGCGGGTTAGGTGAGTTAGGGTTAGGGTGCGGGTTAGGTGAGTGTGCGATAGTGACGGACCTTAGGGTTAGGGTTTGGGTTAAGGTTAGTGCATAGATAGTTGTGTATGTAAGGTTTAGTGTAGGTTTGTAAGGTTTTTGGTGTGCTTGTGTTGTGTGTCTGTGTTTTTCGGAAAAGGTATTTGTTTTGTTTTGTTGATTGTCGGGATTGTGGTTTGTCGGGCATGTGAAGTTTTGTGCTTTTGAACTGTCGATCTTCTGGTCTCGGTGTTCTCGTCGTCGGTGTTTTGGCATGTCGGTGTTCTAAAGTAGACCCATATATATATATATATATATATATATATATATATATATATATATATATATATGGCACTATTAATACTGACCTCTTTTGTAAACAGTTTGCTAAGAATGCCATACTAGAGGCGAATAGTTGCCATCCTAAACATATCACTCATAATATACCAAAGTCGCAGTTTTGCAGACTTATATGTATATGTAATGTACAAGAAGATTACATGATGGAATTGAATAATATGAGTGATAGATTTATTAGAAGAGGCTATGACAAACGTAACATCCAAATATAAAAATTGATGGCTCTCAACTACTACAGGCATGAATTTTTGAAACATAGTAATGGTAATCTAGATTCAGATGACTCAAGCGTACGTAAACCAAGGTCCAATCAAAATGTTAGATTTGTGGTTAATTATAGGACAAATTTTTTCAAGATACGTACTGTCATAGATAATCATTGGGAAGTGCTCAAATCGGATCCTTTTTTTGATCAACTTCTTGATTCTAGATGTTCCTATAGTTATAGACGGGGTAAGAACCTTGGGGAATCTTTGTCATGGTTTAAATAGATTGATTGGCCTAAGGATGGTATACTTAGAGATTTACCAACAGGTTCATATGCCTGTGGTAATTGTGTATATTGCAATGTGATGTCACGAACCATATCCTTCACTTCAGTCAATACTTGTAAAGTTTTTGATATTAAACACCTCATTACTTGACGCACAGAATGGGTGATATATATGGCAGTATGCCAATGTGGTGCTTTTTACATTGGGCAGACTTCTAGAAGTTTAAAGAGCAGGATTGCTTTACATCTGAGTGATATCAATTGTAACGCTTGAGAAGTGCTCTTATACAAACATTCATGCGACCATCACTGCTTCATTTCTCTTTGTAGGTATTGATGCAATCAAGGGTAGTAGATTATCGGACTTAACTAAACATGAGATTCTGGATAAAAAAGAAAGAATGTGGAAGATTAAACTGGAGGCTTTATACAAACCTGGCCTTAATGATCGTTGGTAACTGATTTCTTCATTTTTTCCTTCTCTATTGATTTCAACCTTTCCAAATGTTTTTCACCTATATTTAATAATATTCTTGTTATATTTAATAATGAGTATGTGTAGTTGTATGAAAATATATTTCTTGGTACTTATTTATGTATATTCCTAGTTAATATTCAAAAGTGTTTTTTCTTTAAAATAGAAGTATGACAATATACCATATATGGTGATGTGAATTATATATATATATATATTTTTCATATTTATATATATATATATATATATATATATATATATATATATATATATATATATATATATATATATATATATATATATATATATATATATATATACATATATATACATACATATATACGGGCGACCACAGTGATGCAGTGGTTAGCATTGTCACCTCACAGCAAGAGGTTCTCCGGTTCGATCCTCAGCTGGGGTGCCTACTGTGCGGAGTCTGCATGTCCTCCCTGTGGTCGCGTGGGTTTCCTCCGAGTGCTCCAGTTTCTAGGTGGATTGGACATGCCAAATTGGCCCTAGGTGTGAGTGTGTGCATGTGTGTGCCTTCAGTGGAAGGTTGGCCGCTGGGCTGGCAACTTGACACCGTAAAAAACTCCACTGCCAATCACGAGCGGACAGGTGATCCGCTGTGGCGACCCCTAACCGGGAAAAAAATGAAAGAAGAATATATACATATATATGTATATATTTGTTTTTTTTTTTTTTGGTCCCCTGTTTAATATATATATATTTTTTTGAAATGCATGTAATTATCTTAGTTAAAATTTTTTTTAACTATAAAAACATGGATTGGGTGATGCTTGCTTGTAATTTTACACTGACGATGCCAGGGGGTGAAATCAGTCACCGATCTGTTTTTTTCATTTGAGCCAAATGGCTGCATGATGGAGCTACCTGAATGTTTGTTCCATCTCACATTAGAAGTACTTATGCTTATTTAAAGTGCTTTTGGGTCTGAATTACTTTATTCAACATTTGATTTACCAGTCTAGTGACTTGGAGTGCTGGAATTTTTTGTTTTGGACTATATATATATATATATATATATATATATATATATATATATATATATGTATGTATATACATGTAAACATATATACACAGTGGATATAAAAAGCTTACACACCCCCATTAAAATGCTAGGTTTTTGTGATATAAAAAAATGAGACCGCAATACATCATTTCAAAACTTTTCCCACATTTAATGTGACCTATAACCTGTACAATTCAGTTGAAAAATAAAAAAAATCTGCTAGGGGAAAAAATATAACAATAAAAAACGTACAATACTCTGGTTGCATAAGTGTGCACACCCTTAAACTAATACTTGTTGTTTGTGCATACCCTTAAACTAATACTGTGTTGAAGCACCTTTTGATTTAATTGCAGCATTCAGTCTTCTTGGGTACACACATCCCATCAATTAAAGAGACTCTGGTTAACCCCAAATAAAGTTCAGCTGTCCTAGTAGGATTTTCTTGACATTTACTCAGTTGCCTGCTACAGCAAAAGCCATAGTTCGCAGAGAGCTTACAAAGCATCAAAGGGATCTCACTGTTGAAAGGTATTTGTAAGGCGAAGGGTATACAAAATTTCCACAATATTGGATATACCATGGAACACAGTGAAGGCAGTCATCAAAAAGTGGAGAAAATATGGGACAACAGTGACATTGCAAAGAACTGGACATCCCTCCAAAATTGATGAAAAGACAAGATGAAAATTGGTCAGAAAAGCTGCCAAGAGACCTACAGCAACACTGAAGGAGCTGCAGGAATTTCTGGCAAGTACTGGTTGTGTACTACATCTGACAACAATTTCCTGTATTCTCCATGTGCCTGGACTATGGGGTAGGGTTGCAAGATGGAAGCATTTTCTTACACAGAAAAAACATCCAGACCTAGCTAAAATTTGCAAAACAATACATTTTCTCCCAAAAGCATGTGGGAAAATGTGTTATGGTCTGATGAGACCACGGTTGAACTTTTTGACCACAATTCCAAAAGGTACGTTTGGTACAAAAACAACACTTTGATCACCAAAAGAACACCATCCCCACGGTGAAGCATGATGGTGACAGTATCATACTATGGGGTTGCTTTTCTTCAGCTGAAACTGGGGCTTTAGTCAAGGTGGAGGGAATTATGAACAGTTCCAAATACCAGTCACTTTTGGCCCAAAACCTTCAGGAGTCTACTAGAAAGCTCAAGATGAAGAGGAATTTCACCTCTCAACATGACAATGACCCCAGGCATACATCCAAATCAACAAAAAAATGGCTTCACCAGAAGAAAATTAAAGTGTTGGAATGGCCCAGCCAGAGCCCAGACCTAAATCCAATAGAAAATCTGTGGGGTCACCTGAAGAAAGCTGTGCACAAGATGTCCTTGCAATCTCACAGATTTGGAGCACTTTTGCAAGGAAGAGTAGGTAAATACTGCAAAGTCAAGATGTGCCATGCTGATAGACTCCTACCCAAGAAGGCTGAATGCTGTAATTTAAATCTAAAGATGCTTCAACAAAGTATTAGTTTAAGGTTGTCGGCACTTATGCAACCAGCATATTGTACATTTTTTATTTTTTATATTTTTTCCAATAACAGATTTGTTTGTTTTTCAATTGAATTGTACAGGTTATAGGTCACCTTAAAGATGGAAAAAGTTTTGAAATGATTTATTGAGCTCTCATTTTTTTATATCACAAAACATGGCATTCTAACAGGGGTGTGTAAACTTTTTATATCCACTGTATATATCAAAGTCAAAGTCAAACTAAACTTTATTGTTCAAAAATCACACAAGTGCAAAAACTGAATGAAATTCCATGTCTCCGAACACAGTGTGCAGACAACATATATTTATTTATTTTACATTTGCTTACTGGGATAGTCCGACTGGATACATGTCCATTTTCACCAGAGGCCCGGGGAGAAAAGCTCCAATAGACAATATTACAAAGATTAAACAACAAGTTAGATACATAGAAAATATAAGACAAGGAGTTATGTACAATGGTTTAGTAATGTTCCCAATAGGGACTCACTATTCTCATGGTCTGACACATTAAAAGCAAACAAGTCATCAAATTGGAACAGAACATAGTTGAGTAATTAAATGTTAAGATATTATTCAGATACAATTTCATTTTATAACTTAATCAGGGTTGGTACATGGACAAAGCCAGTTGTCACTAGAGTTTTGTTTTTTCCTGATATCTTTCTGGTATTAACCCCATACTATCTCTCTACTACACACAACTTTACTACCTCTCTGAGCCCCCAAGCAATTATTTTATCTCTCCCAATCTACCTATTTTCCTCTCTGTACTTCATCTTATAGTCCACTCTTACCTTGCACTGTACCCAGTGCTTCTTTCACTTCTCACTGATTGTTTTCTGTGCCCTGGTCCTCTCTCTGTCTCTTCCCGCTCCGTTTGCCCTGTGGGCACACTCCCCTACCCTACCCCCAATTCCCACCCACCCCAGTACCCCTAAACTTATACTTGCTCAGCCACACCCCCAATTTTCTCACATCCTATCAAATTTCCTGCCTCGTTCACACTTACAAACTCTCCACTCCTGTCTTACTGCCACACCCCATTCCCTACCTTCTTAATACTACTAATTTCCAACCTTGCCAAGCTCACCAAACTCATCATGCCCTTGCCTTTTAAACTACTTTATCTACTCCTGCTCCTTAACATCCTTCTTTTATACTATACCCTTACTTCCTATGAGTACTACACCCTTAGCAGATCTCCTAGCTTAGCTAAACACACTAGCTCTGTCCTTCCCCTAGCTGAACAAACCTATATTAACCTCCTGTCATCCTGCCCTTAACTTCCCCCACACTATCACATAGTACTCCATAACAGGTATCACACAACTAGAAAGTTCTACCTAATACCCACTAAAAACTCAAAAAATATTTCCACTCCCTCAAATACTCTTACTGTTACACAGGGACATTCACCCCAACCCTGGCCCAAATAATTCCCTCCTCCACACCCTCTCAAACCAAACTACTAACAATTTGAGTTCACCTTTCTCTTCTAACTCCCTTTCAATAGCACACCTAAATATTTGTAGCATTAACAATAAAATTACACAACTCCATGCTTTAATTGACCTCTATTTATTTGATATTCTCTGTCTTACTGAAACCTGGTGTAAACCAGGCACCAAAGACAATGAAATTACTTCCCCTGGCTATAGCATTTTAAGGCGGGATCGTCTAAACAAAAAGGGTGGTGGAGTTGCTTTACTTTATAAATCTGAACTACAGGTATCCTCTATTGACTCCCTGCCTCCCTCCCCTGCCAATGCTGAAATACTCTGCAGCAAATTCCAAGTAAATAAAAGCAAAGCCATATATATAATATCTTCCTATATCCCTCCTGGCAACAACTTAAATACACTTGAAAACATTCTTAGCTGGCTCTCCTGTAGCTTTCCTCAGGAAACCATACTCTCAGGAGACTTCAATATTGATTGGAACTCCTGCATATCCCCCAAACCCACCTATCACCTCAACCTCTTTAATTTTCAACAAACCATAAACTCCTCAACTAGGATTCACAAATCTACCAATAAACAAGCCATCTTAGACTGGATATTGGTCAACAATAATCCCCTCTCATATAAAACTGGTATACTCCCTGACAATATCAGAGACCATCTTCTCACCTACATCACTAAACAAAAAAATAACAATCTCAATCAGGCCAGCTATCGTACTATATGTAACAAAAACAACTTTAACCTTCCTATTTTCTTCGATGAACTCAAACAATGTAACTGGTCAGTTCTAAAACACCTTCCACTTGAAGAAGCAGTTGCCCATTTCAACAACACATTCCTCCAAATTCTTGAGCATCACACCCCCTCATGCTTAATTAGAACAGGATCTAAAGCTGCCCTTTGGCTTTTTAAAGAAACCAAGCAAATAATGCTATTAAGGAATAAACTACGGACAAAATGGAGAACTACTAAAAACCCAACTGACCATCAAAACTTCAAACACCTTAGAAATACCACAAAAAACTTACCCATCTTGATAAAAAATATATTACCTTCAATATCAAGAAAATCAAAATCATAACCCCAAAAAATTCTGGTCAGGAATCAATAAACTGCTCCATCCAGGGAATACCAAAACACCTACTCCAGCTAACTTAGCACAGACCCCACCCAACGTAATAGCCAATATGTTCAACAACTTCTTCTCTGAAACAGTCACCTCTTTAGCAAAGAACATGACTCCCCACACTTCCCTTAAAAACACCTCTCCTCAAAATAACCCCCCCACTCTAACATTTAGTACAGTCTCCACAACCTATATACACAAGTTACTCTCAAAACTTAAACCATGCACTCCTTCAGCCGACCAACTACCAGCTGAATATCTGCAGCTAGCAGCAGCAGAACTAGCATACCCAGTCTCCATCTTAATTAACAGAACAATAACTGAATCTACTATCCCTTCCCTCTGGAAAGTCTCCCATATCATTCCTCTGCATAAAGGAGGAAACACTAATGAACTTTCTAATTTCCGTCCTATAGCCTTATTATCACCACTATCATGGAGCGTTGTATACACCAACAACTTTTACATCATCTTTTACATAATAGCCTACTTTCAGACTCCCAACATGGTTTTAGACCTTTCCATAGCACTTCCACTGCTCTTCTGTCCTTCACAGACACTATCAACAAAAATCGCAATAACAACCTATACTCTTCTGCTTTATTTCTTGACCTCTCTAAAGCCTTTGATATGGTCAACCATCAACTTTTGCTAGACACTTTGAACTCTCTCTCACTTGAATCTTCGGCATTGCACTGGTTTGACTCTTATCTGAAAGATAGACAACAAGCAGTCCTTTGGGACAGCCATCTATCCTCTCAGCTCCCAGTCACTATCGGTGTCCCTCAAGGATCCATCTTAGGACCCCTTCTCTTCTCCATATTTATAAATAACCTGTCTACTTCAATCCCAACACACACATGTATTCAATATGTAGACGATTCAACTCTCATCTGTTCTGCTGTATCTCCAGCTGAACTTCATTCTTCCACCCAAAAAGTCTTTACAGCAGCAGCAAAATGGTTCCAAGATATCTGTCTCCTCCTTAAAACCAAAAAAACAAATTATTACTTTTCTCTCCAACCCTTAAATCTGCCCCTCTCTCCTTTTCTATTGTGTCTGACAATGGCAGTATCATTACACCTGATTGTTCCACTAAACTACTAGGCGTTACAATAGATAACCAACTAAACTATGATTACCACATTGACCTAACCATCAAAGCTGTTAATAAAAAGATAGGTGCCCTCTATAGACTTAAGCTCTTTCTAACAGCAACTACCAGGGTGTCTCTAGCCCAAACTCATCTTATCTCTACATTATTGTATGCCTCCCCATCTTTTATAAACCTTTCAAAATCTAACCTTCAGAAACTTGCCACAGCCTACCACAGCATTGCCAGGTTTGCCACAGGTTCCCCATTTCACACCCATCATTGTGTTAATCTCAAAAAGCTTGACTGGCTTGAACTACAAAATCTTATTCTCCTCCATCAATTAGTTATCACCTATAAAATTCTCCATTACCCTATTAATACACCCATACTAAATGACCTTGTTGTCCCTTACAGGAATCTTTCTTCCCTTCGCTCAGCTAACAAACTACTAGTAGCCACTCTCAAAACACACAACAAAGCTGGGGACTCCTTGTTTACAAATGCCATTGGCTCATACTGGAATAAACTTCCCATAGAACTGACCACTCTAGGCTCATCACAACTTTTCAAGAAACAACTAAGGAACTATTTTAAAACTCACTGGCTATGCCCTTGCTCGAATCCTGACTGACCTCAGCATCCAACTCTCTTTTCAGCTCTCTCCATTACTCTTCTACTTGTCCTTATCACTAGTACTACCCCTCCTCTGTAGCTCACCTACCATCCACAAGGATATTACTTTTTCCTATAAATTCAACTTCTCTTTATTCTTGTCATATTACTGCAACCTTTATACTTGTTATATTACTGCAACCTGTCATCTCACCTTGTATCTAAATCTACATGTTGCTCCCAGCTGTAGAAATCTGCTTCTTAAAACTAGTACCCTGGCACAAAACGTTTATCAAAATTGTTAATACTGTAAATAGATGAATAGAGTTCTGTGTGAGTTACTACTTTATTTCTTTTTTAATTGTACTATTCCTACTCTTGCAAAGAATTTGGAATAGAAATCCTCACTCTATGTTATAGTTTTGCTAAATTACTTTTGCACTGTTACTATGCTACATGGGAATAGTTCTCTATATGCTTATAATTTGTATCTTATTGTGCTATTTTTTGTTTTTATTATTTACTAGTATATAGTGGAGCTTTTCTCCTCGGGCCTCTGCTGAAAATGGACATGTATCCAGTCAGACTAGCCCAGTCAACAAATGTAAAATAAAATAAATAAATAAATAAAATGTACTATTTTCACAGACATTTTATGTATATATGTATACGTATATATGTTTTATATATATATATATATATATATATTTATATATATATATATATGTGTGTGTGTGTGTGTATGTATAAAAATCTATGAATGCATCAGCACATTCATTGGTGTGTGCATGTCCAGTACATCATGATGCTGTCACTTTTAATTTAATATCAGCACAGCAGGATAGATGAGGAACAGAGTTTTCTGTGTACAGTGGCTTTCTTTTAAAAAAGGTAAGGCATTCCTTTTCCTTTGAATTAATGCCATTTTCTAATAACAATACATTTTCAGGGTTAGTGGGTATTCATATTTATACCAACTTTCATGGAGCTCTTACACGGAGGCATTTCCATAGGTTTTTTATACTCTAAACTTTGAAGGATTTATTTCACAGGTCAACAGCAATTGTGGTAGGTGTGTTCAGAAAGAGAGGATATTTGGGAACATCTTTTTTGGGAATTCAACGAGTTGGTAGATTTTAAAAATTCTCTACAGGGTGCTTTGTCAGAAATATTGTGGGAGCAATTTACCATAACTAAAGAAATGGTTCTTTTGAACTGTGATATACAAACTAATTTGCCTAGACACAGTAGGGCCTTACTAAGCGTAAAATGCAATTATTAAAAGATAGAAATCAAAATCTAAATCACTTGTGACATAATTATTGAATATTGTAAGGGATGTAAAGGAATTGCAGCTAAAGCAAAGGGAATGTGCAAACTACAGAGTAATAAATGGAATATGTGAGAACAATACATGCAGTATAATGTTCGAGAGGAGGAGGAGTGGAATTTTAGGGAGGGCAGAACTTAAGAAATCTATGTAATATTAAACTGAATAATAATTGTTAATAAAGAAATTATATATGCATAATACATAAAAGAAAATCTTAGCTATGGTTTGTTTTCTATTTTATAACTGTATGTGTACCCATGTCACTGTGTAATGTGCAAAGTGTTAATAAATGTGTTAAAAAAAGTAGGCAGGGAGCTCACTGATCAATTGGTCTGCCCCATGTGAATAAACAGTGTCCCCTATCATGGGTGCAATATGAATTACCCACTCCCTGCTTTGCTGTACTACAACAGGGTAATATTGTGGTTCCTTAGGAAGAACTTTGCCTGTAGTGTCTGTGATTCAGTTTTGACCACTGGTTGTGTTTTCATAGATTTTCTCCAGGCACTGTGATTTTTACCCACCTCCACGAAAATGTGCTGAATTGTATTGTGCTAAATTGTTTATATATCTGTATATCATCCATTCATTCTCTAATTACTTGCTTAGTTCATTGCAAGTTTAAGGGAGCCAAAGCCTACTCCAGTACTTGCTGGGGATAGGAAGGAATCCTGAACAGGATACCAACTCAGTAGATATCCATGCAGGCGATCTGAAGAACTCCTACAGACTGCCCTACAGATGAGGTTTCTCACTAGTGGAAGCACCAGCATGGAGGGTGGTCCCTCTCCCTGAGCTGCATGGTAATGAAGCACTCTGATGGAGTTGCTGATGCTAATTAGCTATATGTTCTCCCCAGAAATGCCTGCAGGTCCCAATTTATACTGCCAAACAATTCAAAGAATCTCTTGGCTGCATAAATTGCCACAGATGGAGGAATGTTAAATGGAAATCTCATGTAAGAAGGTTCATGTTTGTCCTGTGAGATTTCTGCAGCATCAGATCATCCAGTAATTCTCCTGTAAGATATGGTCAGACTGTGCACCACCAACCTGTCTGACTGCTTATAGGGTCTTTGCTTCCCCTTAGTGTGAGAAAGTTGCGCCATTTTTTAAGATAAAGTTGCCGAAACAAGCAATCTGTCCTTCAAGAAGCATCCATTGTTTGTTGCCCTGATTGATTTTTTTTCTGCTATAAATACAGAGATACCAGCTTTGATGACATCGTGAATATGTTTCATCTGCACCCAATCAGCTGCAGGCTGATTCCCGGTTATTTGAGATGGGTAGAATCTTACCTCAGATTACTAGATGCAGTTATTTTTCAACTGGTCACTCTTTACTGAGGACTGGGACCTTTCCAGCTATATTGAAAGAGGTTCTGATAGTTCCCATTCTCAAAGAAATCATTGCTTGATATAAGTAAACTGGAAAACTATCACTGTCTCTAACCCTCCCTGGTAAAGTTATCAAAAAAGAAATATACATTTGGTTGTATTCCTGTTTGATATCTGACCTTGTTAGTCTGGCTTTTGTCTGTGCACATTACTACTAAGACAGCCCTAATTCGGGTGTTCAGCTTCAACAATGTTTACATGCTTATATATTATTTACATTACAAGTTAAATCACAACTAATCAAAAAACAGAGAGATAAGAGATACGAATGTAGTTATAAGTGCATAGCAAATAACTACAAACAGCAAGTATGTGGTGTAAATCTGAATCAGCAAAAATGTATCAATCCAAGAAAGTCCACGCAAGAACTATGTGGCATCAAAGATTGTTTAATAAAATCCAACTAGCATTTCTCCAAAGCTTCATTAGATAGAATACATAAAAATACAACCCAGAACTCTAGCCTTCAAATAACAACAGCAAGTGACGTAGTCAAATTATTTAAAGAAACAGTATTATATTCAGACAGTATATATATATATATATATATATATATATATATATATATATATATATATATATATACACACACACACGCACACACACATACATAAATACAACATAAAATTACATAGTAACATATACAGCATAAAAATATAGCATATTATATTATAATTCAGATATTTTGTTTTAAATAACCGTTTTTTTCAGAGTGGGCTTTGAAGTACATTTATCATTTAGACCTAGTGTATCCACTGAATTTAACTCAGTAATCCGTCTATATTCATTTCTTCTGTTATATTTGCAATGTCACCATGTCTCTTAGGTTATTTCTAATGATGTATAAAACCATAAAAGAAAATGTATGTTGTATATAAGATTCAATAATATATCTAGCAAGTGCATTTGTTTTTTTAATGTCATAGATATGTTGGCTAGTGCATTCTTTTTCCATTCTGTTAGTCTTACTAATATAAAATGCCATGCATGAGTTACAGGTCACTAAATACAATACAACTTTAGTTGTACAATCAGCATAGATTTTAAATTAATGTATTCTAAGATGAATGCTGATTACTGAAACTACTTTGCACATGTGCACACACACACGCGCACACACACACACACACACACACACACACACACACACACACACACACACACACACACACACACACACAGTGGTTTCTGGGAGGAGCAAAAATACCCTTTTCAGTGTCAGTACCTCTTCCTGCTTTTACATTAAGATCCTGCCACCAGCCACACTATTCCTGTATACCAAGGTCACAAATACTGTACACACTTAAAATGAGCTAGCCCATGGTAGCTGTGTTAGCTATAAATAAGCAGTCCCTGTCCTCAAAAGTGGATTCAAACAGTTATAATCCATCTGCTTGGTGCAGTTAATCTTATATACTTCAATAAGCAACCAGCCACAAGCTTTTTAGATAGAACAATGACATTCATTACTTATGAAATTAGGCAATACAATTTAAAAATTAAAATAACAAATATATTGATGAACAGAAAAATGTAAAATGAATAGTTTTGAACTGACAACTGGCATAAGAAAACACTAACAGATGTCCAGTCTACCACTACCATTAACTGCAAATATGTAGTTTGTTTACCTCTGATTTTTTATAACTACTTAACAGATGAAAATTATGAACATGCAAAATTTATACACATAATCTCACTGACTCTGGGCATCAGATTATCCATTTTATTATCTGATATCCAAGAAAAGATGCTCTTGTCTGGTCCAAGGCTTCTAAAAATCCCTCAAGCACAACATGAAGAAAACACAGAGTGCCTGAATCAATTGATGAGCTTATTTTAAAAGAAATGATCAATTAACTTGAAAAAAGACAGCTACAGACTATCCCCTGGACGCCAGGAGGGTGGTGCAAACAACTGTATAAAACCAACATTTTTTTCAGCAATAGTACAGCAAATATATAATATGTGAGAAGTTGTACAATGTATTTTTTCAGCAAAGGTGCAGAAAAGATGTGAAATATGACAAGCTGTGTATACCAATTTTTTGATGTAGAAATGCATTAGAGCTTTGCAGGGTGAAATTGTCTCACATACAAATTTTCCTTATTTGGACTTAGAACTTTCTGGCAATCCAAGAAATTTTACTTTAAGGAAAGATCTGATGTTATCCATTTCACTATTCCTCACTACTGGGTGGGTGGATCCTACATCGAATCCAAGCCGACAACTTATCAGATAGATCCTAAGTTCAAACTCCTCCCACTCCCATAATCCCTTGCTGTCTACTAACTCCTCAGATCTCGTTTGCCACTCACCAGCTTTAGACATGATTTCCTAGGCTTGTGTCTCCTTAAGGGATCTTTCTTAACTGTTGTATTTCTTATTTCTTGTAGTTAGCTAATATCCTTTAGTTTAAGCTTAGAGATAGTCCCTCCCCTCCTGTTTTTAGTTCTTTCAGTCGGTAAACCTTTTGGTGCCAAAATCTTTTTCTACGTATCTTTCTATAACCTTTTACTTGGTTTATTCTAGATTTTAGTGATGTAGATTACTCTCATTTAGTAGTTTGTTGTTTGCGGTTGTAATTATTTCTCCTCGTAGTTGTCTTTTCATGGCTTTGGACCTTGTTTTTTTGGCTAACATTTTTTTTGGGTTTGTGTGCCATTTGGGTTTTTAATCTTATGATGTCTGATAATGGGACATTTGTGCCACATTCAACCCTAGGGCCTTGGACGAGTGTTGCAACAAGTTGTTGTTAAAAGCTTTGGCTCAGCGAGGTCTGCTGGCCCAGTTTCTGGCCACACCAAGCCCCTCTGACCATAAGAAGAAGGCTTCCTCTCTTTCCGGGGTCTCGTCTTCTAAATAGTCCAACCGATGGTTTCGGATCCTATATCCCATGAATCCACCCCAGATCCATGGCCTCCACTGTGAGGCCTTTGGATCTGAGCTCACAGGAGTCTACTCCCAGATCCAAGGTCTCCAGATTGAGGCCTCCAGAACCGACTAGGTCCAAACCTTCCACAGATCTGACCTTCCACAGATCCAAGACATTCGGGTTCCAAATGCTCAGATCCACAATTGTCTTCAGATCCGAGGTGGACAGATCCGGGTTCCATGTCAGATCCCACCATTGTTCTTGAGGACTCTCCTCTGGATTCTGGATTGAGCAGCCCTTCACAGCTCCCAGGCTCAGAAGCCAATCTCCTGAAAGACGTAGGAGATCCTCGGGGTCCAGGCATATGTCCCCAGCTAGGTCCTCTGCCTCTTCTAGGTCTTCCAGAAGCTTGCTTCCTTCTGACATGGACAGGATGATGATGTCCTTCCTCAAAGCTCAAACTGAATTGGGGCTGCTTGCTTCCCCAGCCATACAGCCAGGGGCCATTCCCCTGCTCCTCCACTTTCTTCTCCTCATTTGACCCGGGTGGTTTCAGACTTCCAGGCCCTGGGGTGTAGTGAGGAGATGGCAGGGATACCTACAGCCCATTTTATCTCTACCCTGTCTGAGTCCCTTACTGGTTCTGCTCTTCCCTCCATGAAGCAGACAGGCTCCCAAGCCCCACCAGTCACTCCAGAGTCCTTGGGGGAGGGTTACGGTCCCATCTTTTTGAATCAGTCTCTGCCCCTTGGTGCTTTGGCTCTCAACAGCTTGGGGCAGGTATTGTCCATGGGGCCCAGATGTGGTGGAATGCTCCTTTCCCTCTTCTCAGGTGGTCTTGTCCACCGGGAATGGGGGAGGGGTGTCTTCCAACCCTTCGGCCTTCCGGGTAGTAGAGAGGACTTTCTCTGCCAGAGCTGTGTCCTCTACCACTCAGGGTCCTTCCCAGCCACCGAGAGCAGACTTTCCTCATCCTGCTCTTAGTCAGCCCTCTTGAACCAGCCTTCAGGTGAGAGTTACCCCACTTGGGGTTCCCCACTCTTCAGAGTCCTCTCCTGAGCCTCCTTCAAAAGAGGTGCCTAGGAAGAGATTGTGCAAGAGAAGGCACCTGGAGTCTCCTATGGAGTCCCTCACCGAGGATATAGACCTCGATGAAGAGGATGGCTGGCCCAGATCTCTGCCCGAAGGTGTCTCCTTCAGGGACATCTTGGAAATCCTTAAATTGAAGGGCTGATGGCCTCCCCAACCATTGTCCTCTGAGAAGTCTGTATTTATGAAGGAGTTCAGGATAGGACCATCTACCACCTGCATTTTCCTCACACTGATGAACTTGTAGATCTTATCAGAAACAGGGCATGAAAGGAGCCAAATACAGTAGAGCAAGTTTCAAAAAGCGTGGACAAGTTTCTAAGCCCTCCCAAAGATAGGCAATTTTGGTCAAAAGGGGGATCCAGTTGACGCTATAGTGGCAACTGCCACAACCAAAAATGAGTTGGGTCCTCCCAACTGAGAATCCTGGGCAATCGACAGACACGAAAGGGGGCCTTCACCTCAGCTACCTTTGGTCTACAGGCACTTAATTACTTGGCTCACTTCACCTGCCTTTAGAGGGATTTGGTCAAGGAACTCTCCACTTCTCTTTCTGAGTTGTTGTCTGCCGAGAACTTGAGCAAAGTGTCCCTCAAGCAATCTACTCTTGTGTCACTCTCTAATTCCTCAATGAAGCTGATTTCCAATGCTGTGGAAGGCACCTCTTGAGTGGCCATCACAGGCATTGCCATTAGGCATTTCTCCTGGCTGCAAATAAGTGGGTTTGAGGAGTCCTTTAAGGCATCCTTCACCAATGCCCCCTTTGATGGATTGACTCTTTCTGGTCCATCAGTCAAAGAGACACTTATACACATTGAGCAGGAAGGCAAGACCTTGTCAGATCTGGGAATCAAGTTCTCCACCCCTCAACGGTCCTTTTCCAAGACACAAAGAGGGACTAGGAAATTATGGTTCCAGAAGTCACAGTCTTTCTTTCAAGATGCTCAGGACAAGCCCTCTTCTAGAGGTTGGTGGGAGGCTTTTATGTCAGACGCCACCCTAGAGACAGAGGGGGTCCGCAAAATCAGGGCTCCAGGGAACCCTTCTCTGAGAAGCCCTTCCAGTGCTCCTGATGTGTTGTCCAGCTATCCCGCTCTGGAGGTAGTTGAGGGTCATTTGTCACTGCACCCTTTGGCCTGGGCAAGCATTATAAAAGATCATTGAGGGCTAAACATCATTTCCAGGTGCTGTTTCATTCCCTTTTCCCAACCGCCCACACCAATCAGAAAATGCCTCCCCAATGCGCCACTCCATTAGGGGGAGTTAGTTCAGCAAGAAGTGGGTCTCCAGAAGAGAACCATTCAATAGGTCTTCCCAGGGCAAAGAGAATCTAGAACATACTCTCACATCTTTTTGGTGCCAAAGAAGACAGGGGACCTATGTCCAATTCTGGACCTAAGCGAGTTGAATCTTTCAGTCAAGAAGTCCAAGTTCTGGATTGTCACTGTTCAGTCCATCGTGCCTCTTTTGCACAAGGATGAATGTATTTGTGCTCTGTGGATCTTTAGGATGTGTACTATCACATAAAAATAGACAGGAGACATCTCCGGTTTTGCATAGGGGCCAATCATTACCAATTCAGACCCCTGCCCTTTCATCTCACCACATCCCCCTGGGTGTTCACCAAGTGCATAATAGTGGTGGAAGCTCACCTGAGATTGCAGGGATTCCAGGTGTTTCCTTACTTCGATGATTGGCTCCTCACAGCTCCCACCAAACATTGAATGGTCTTAGCCACTCAGTACATTCTTCGCCTATTCGACCAGCTAGGAATCACTGTAGATCTACCCAAGTCAATTCTGATTCCATCCCAAAACTTGGAGTTCATTGGCATCCAGCTAGACACTGTGCCAAAGATTGCAGCATTACCCCTCAGACAAGTACAGTTAATCAGATCCCATGTTCAACTCCTAATAGATTGGTCTCAATCTCAGGTCTGGCTCATTCTCAGGGCTTGAGGCTGTATGGCAGTGGTGATCTATCTAGTGCCAATGGCCATAGTTTACATGAGGGTTCTACAGTAGACTCTAGCAGTCCAGTGTTCTTCCTTGGTTCATCCAGTGACAGCTTCCATCCACCTCATTCCAGTGTGTCAGCGTCATCTTCTTTGGTGGATTCAGTCTCCCGAGCTTCTTGCAGGAAGACCTTTTTTGCTTCCTCCCCCAAGTGCCACGGTGACCACAGATGTTTCCCTGCTGGGGTGGAGGGGCATTACTAGGGAAAGACGGTCCAAGTTATGTGGTTCCCTGCAAAGACCAAACTGCTACAAATATACCAGAGATGAGAGCTGTTCTTCACTCTTTGCAAGCCTTTCAAGACTGCCTTCCTCTGGGTAAACTGCAGTATACATGGATACCATGGCAGTTGTGTAGTACATCAACAAACAATGGGGCACATGTTCTTATCTGCTTTGTCACAAGGCCATGAGAGTGTGGGAATGGGCAATGCCTTCGGGGTGCTTTCTCCTTGCAATGCATATTCCCTTGGAGTCCAATGTGCTAGCAGACAGGCTCAGCAGGGCTATTCTGAGTTCTCATGAGTGGTCCTTGAATCCTTCAGTGGCAAAAGAGATTTTTCTTTGCTGGGGTCATCCAGACTGCGATCTGTTTGCTTCCCCTCACAATCACAAATGCAGCCAGTATTTTGCCCTGATCCCCCCACCATGGAGTCTGCCAGGGCTGCTCTAGTTCATGAGTGGACTTTGGGTCTCCCTTATGCCTACCCTGCTATTCCTCTCATTCTCAGAGTGCTTCAGAAAGCTTGACACCTCAAGGCTACCTTGATCCTCATTGACCCCTTCTGGCTTCAGCAGATGTGATTCCCCCTATTACAGTCTCATCTGAAGTACCCCCCTTGGGTGCTAGAGCCCCATCTGGATCTGATTTCTCATCCCTCTCACCTTCCGAACTCAAATCTTCAGACTCTGCATCTGACAGTGTGGTTTGTCCACTTCCCATAATTCTAAACCAGCCCAAGCTTGCCTTGCCTGTCAGAGACATTATTCTGGCTTCTCAGAAGGCCTCCACCAGAAAGATCTGTGGTAGTAAATGGAAAAGATTCTTGATTTGGGCCAAACAGCAGAATCTAGATGCTTTTTCAGCTCCCATTCCAGACATCTTATTCTTCTTGTCTTTTCTTTTTCATGTCAGAGCAAATTTCTCCACTATTAAGCTGCAATTGGTGGCCATCTTTAATTTCCATGTCTACAAGGAAACTACCTTTTCTTCCAGCCTTTGTAAGGCCTTTTTGAAAGGAGACTTCTTGCTTTTGACTCCTATCAAAGATCCTTCTCCTCCTTGGGACCTTTCCCTTGTGCTGTAGTCTCTTACACAGATTCCCTTTGAACATGCTGCCACTTGTGATATGAAGTTCCTATCTTGGAAGACTGCCTTTTTGGTGGACATAACATCAGCAGGATGAGTTTCTGAGTTGCAGGCTATGTCTAGTAAACCTTCATGCATGATTTTTCATAAAGATAGAGTGGTTTTTCAGACCAACCCTTCCTTCTTGCCTAAGGAGGCCACTAAAGCAAATTTGAATCAATCCATTCAGCTGACAGTTTTCTTCCAACACTTCTCCAATAAAGGCGAATATTTGCTGCACACTCTTGACATACATCACCAACTCAGGTTCTAGTTGGACATAACAAAGAGTTTCCACAATTCTGACCAGCTGTTTGTGGCCTTTTCTGTTAACAGACAAGGTTAGGCAGTATCCAAGATTACTGGCTCCGCCAAGTCTGCTCTTCAATTTTTCACTTAGAAAGCTCTACTCAGTCTATTTAGCTGTATATATTAGCACTGTTTTCGGGACTTCTAGTCTTAGCAAGCACTCTTATAATAAAGTAAGCACTCTTATACTAAAGTAAGCACTACAGCCATCCACTACCCCCTGTGAATACCCACTTCCCTTAAAGGCACAGCACTCCTTATAATATTCTAGTATGTCGAGTGGTAGACCACTAGCATCCTCTCTTGTTCAGCTGGTTAACCTGGGAATCTTAAGACAATGTTACAATTGTCTCATGTACACAGACAACCCTCTCCTCCTTCCTACTAACACTAATACTTGTGAGAGATGCAACTATATAGCCAAACTGGAGGCTGAACTCTCTCAACTCAGGACTGGCAAGACCAGACAGGAGGAGAAGGTACCCACACCAAGCAAAACCGGTCACACATAAAACCACCACCACTACAAACCAAACACATAAGAACACAAAGACATACTCGGAGGCTCTTATAAAAAACTTACCAAAACAACAGAGGCCTCCAAAGCAGACACCCAGAAATACACCCCCACAAAACGTAACACCTACAACACATACCTCAAACAACAGGTGTGTCACACAATCACAGCACCTAAGGCAAAACACTATGCCAGAGACACTAGTAATAGGTGACTCTATAGTCAGACACACCGACGTTCCACTTACCAGGCTGAATAAGGAGAGGGTAACGGTGAGCTGCCTATCGGGAGCTAGGATCCGCCACATTACACATGCACTCAGGTCACTCCAAAGCAAGTACAAGTATGATGCAGTCATTGTCCATGCTGGTGTGAATAACCTGAGACGTACCTCCCTGGACTACATGAAAAGAGACATTGAGGAGCTCTCCGATTATGTAGCCCAGACTGGTATGACCCTGACCCTGAGCAGCATCCTGCCTTCACCAAGAATGATGCCTCAGTACAAAGACAAAATGATCAATTTTAACAATTGGCTTAATCACTGGTGTCATTCTAGGGGATCCAATGTCTGTCAGCCTGGGATGACATGCTGGACAAGCCACGTTGCTTATGAAGGGATGGCTTGCACCTGTCACCACTGGGCTTCCGGATACTGGCCAAGGCTCTTGCCACCCCATAGTGCCTTTTTAGGCAATGCTCAAAAGATAAATCAACCTCCGTAAAAACAAAAATGGAAAAAATTAAGGGTAATGCTGCTCAACGCCAGAAGTCTAAATCTCAAGATGCAGGCACTCAAGCACTTCTCAGTATGGAGAACATCGATGTCTGTGCAGTAACTGAAACCTGGTTCAAGGCTCCTGAGAGCACTCCAGCGCTACCAGGCTATACCTCATATCATGCTTTTCGGCCTCAAGTTCCAGGCCGAACCACAAAGGGAGGGAGTGTCCATTTTCATAAAGGACACCTACACCTCTCGATTGGTGGCTACCCATGAAGCATAAGAAACCATACAAGTTTTACTCACCATAGGCAAAACTGCCATACAACTGGTCGCATGTTATAGAACACCCTCCCAATCCCAGGAATCCCATCAAGCATTCCTGAAAACACTGGAGGATATGAATGTCACACCAAACACCATCATATTGGGTGACTTCAACTACCCCAACATAGACTGGGCCCACTATTCTAGCCCTAACACCCTAGCCCAAAGATTCCTGGAATTCATTAACTCAAATGCTATGGAGCAACTGGTCACTTCTCCTACGAGGAGAGATAATATACTTGACCTGATTATCACAAACATGGGGTCCAAATGCTCTGCACCGAATATAAACCCCTCACTAGTAAGATCTGACCATAAACTGATCACGTTGGATGTACATATCCCACCCCCACCCCCAGACCAAAAGACTACAGTGAAAAATTTTTCAAAAGCTGACTTTACACTCCTTAAGTCAGAAATGATATCCTTTAAGCCTACTGGGTTAATGGAAACCACATCCCAAAATGCTGAATCCTACACAACAGCCTTCTACGGACATCTCCAAGAATGCATGGATCAAGCAATCCCAACTAAAACCAAGACCCTCTCCACCAAGGAAAACGCCCGGTTTGGTGGACCCGGCTATAAACAAACTGTACAACAAAGAAGGAAGCTACTGCAGGACAAAGCCAAATCCCACAAGGGAAAGGCTTCCCTGATCAGCACAAGTAAAAAGTACGTTCTCTCATAAAACATCTAAAGCCAACTTTGAGAGAAAGATTGCCAAGGATACCAAAGACAATCACAAGGCCTTCTTCAATTATGTCAGAACCTTGGGAGGAAATTCTCAGATATGCTCTGAGTTGGTACACAATGACAAAAAATTCACTGACCCTTCCGACATTGCCAATATTCTGGCAGATAGGTTCAGTGCAAATTTCTCCCCTCCCTCACCCCCTAAAGATGTAGTAATTATCCCTGCTGAATGTAACCTACCTGTCATCTCAGACATACAGGTGAAATCAGCACTCAACAAAGCAAAAAACACAGCATCTATGGGACCCGATGGTATCCCCGGTTGCGTGTTACGTGAACTTCAAGATGAACTAAACCCGCACCTAAAACGCTATTCAATCTTAGCCTCACTACAGGATATGTACCTGAACACTGGTGCACAGCAACAGTGGTCCCACTCCACACATCCTCAACTTCTACTGACCCTGGTAACTACCGCCCCATAAGTCTGACCAGCCTGGTCTGCAAGGCTATGGAAAGAATCATCATGGAACTCATAAATGGCGATATTGGAGATCTGCAGACCCTTGATCCCACCCAGTTCAGTTTTGTAAAAGGCAGATCCTGCCTCTTAAACCTGGTTGACTTCTTCGAGACAGTCACTAGTGCCATCGACGAGGGCAAGGCTGTCCACACTGCCTACTTGGACTTGGCTAAAGCCTTTGACACGATACCACACTCTGGCATCATAGACAAGCTCAGCAGCCTAAATGTAAATCCATATGTCACAAGATGGGTAGCAAACTGGCTAAAAAACAGAACCCATAAGGTCAAAATTGCTGAAGCCATGTCAGACTCAAAACCAGTTACGAGTGGTGTCCCACAGGGCTCAGTCTTGGGACCACTCTTATTCGGCATTTACTTCTCGGATGTGAAAGCAAATATGGGAGGATTATGGCTGACAAAGTTTGCAGATGACTGCAAACTGGGTGCCATAGTTGATTCACCTGCTGAAACACACATCCTACAGAAAGGTCTCACTGAAACGGACAACTGGTGCCGGAATCATGGCCTCAAACTTAACGCCAAAAAATGTATAGTCATCCCTTTGGGAAAAACAAAGTACCCACAAATTATCACATAGACAATAACCCACTGAGTACGGAAGAAGTAATCAGAGACCTGGGGACTCAAGTCGATAGTGACCTCTCCTTTGACAACCATGTTGCCAAAGTGGTCAGAAAGACATTCTACCTTGCCCATCTCATCATGAAGGGATTCTCATCCAGATCAAAGGAGGTCATTGTACCTCTATATTCCTCACTTGTCAGGCCCATGATTGAATATAATGCTCCATTTGGGATGTATCTCACCCGGCACATGCAACAACTGGAAAGACCCCAGAAGTACCTCACCAAGAGGATCATGGGTCTCAAACATGTGCCTTATCCAGCTAGATTAAAGAAACTCCAGCTCTATTCAGTAGCATACCACCTGCTCAGAGGTGATTTGTGCCTAACATATAGGGCCATGTCCAACCAAGAACTGATGGACATGCTCCATCTCAAAAATTCCAGATCCACCAGAACCACGCGAGCTAAAGATTTCAACCTCTGCACAAATATGAATAAAACATGCTGGAGGGATAGATTCATAACACAGAGGTTGCCCGTACTCTGGAACAAAATCCCAGTTCATGTGAGACAGAGCCCTTCATTGGCACTGTTCAAGAAAAATCTCGATGCATGGATGGGAGATCGTAAGTTTACCCTGGGAGTCACCTCAGTGTCACTACTAGACAGAGGTATAATTTACTAAATAATGGGGTCCCACATGTGTCACTACTAGAGAGGCGCAACTATATAATACGGGGTGGCGTAAGCCACATCATTGTTGGCTAGGCTTGTAAATGCCCCAGGGCAGATAGCCTAGTACACAACTATGAAACTATGAAACTATATCTCATTGGATTTCAAAATGTATTTCTATGGTTATTCTTCTAAAGTTTGTCATTACCAAGACCAGTCAGAGCTCACTCCACTAGATCTGTGGCTATGTTGGCTACCTTTTTGGCCTGTCATTCCATTGATGAGATTTGTGTGGTGTCCACGTGGTCTACTCCTCACACTTTTGTTTCTCATTATAAGCTTGACATAGTTTCCAGGAACAGGCTTCCTTTGGCTCCACAGTTCTTCGGCATTTCCTTCCATGAGGCGACCCGGGTTTTCATGGTAGCTGGGGACTCTGACCCAAGAGTGAGGAATAGTGACATGGATGACATCACATAAAAAGTTATGTACTTACCTTAATTTGTAATCTGTGTTATCCTATGTCACTATTCATCACTATCCCGCCCTCCTTCCCCATCCTGTGGGACCTTAAAGTGGTGGAGATGTCCTGGCTGGTGGTTAGGGTCTTCCTTGGCTGTTTTCTAGCTCTAGAGAAAACTCGATCTGAGGGGGTTAGAAGACAACAAGGGATTATGGGAGTGGGAGGAGCATGAGCTTAGGATCTGTCTGATAGGTTGCCAGCTCGGATCTGATGTAGGATCCCACGACCCAAGAGGGACGTTATGGGAAGTACATCATTCTTTTTATCTAAATTCAGAATTTGACCCAGTAAGAAGTAAAAAGTCCGAATTTTCTTATCTAATACAGAAAATAGAGATATTTTTTTCTTGGAAAGCCCATTGGACACACATTTCCTTATCGGGGGCAACAGAGGAACATTATCTGTTTCAATGACTTGCTCAGAGTCACACAGTAGGCAAATGGTGGCTGTAGAAATTTAACACAAAACTGCTGCAGGGTTCAAGTCTAGAAGCATATAGTATTAAACCTTTGAGCCAGGATCTGTCAAAAATGACTGTTAACTGAATACTTCCCACTACTGAACAATCCCAGAATACAGATTAGAGTTTTATTTATTTAATTTATTTACCTAACAATCCCAAGACACCCATTCAGGGTTGTATTTATTTATTTTCTTTCCTTCCTTCTTTTTTATTGACATTTGTTTACAGAAAAAGTCTGACTTGGCAAGGACCCATTTTCAGGGTAAGAGAATATAAACATCAAATAAAGCTACAGAAGAGGTACAAGGTCAACACAAAATGACTACGAAAAGAAAAAATGGTAGCACTGGTGGTGAAGATACAGGCTTCCTTCTGCAGCATCACAAATGATGAAATATTGAGTTGAGTAAGTTAAACAGTGGTACGGTGAAGAAGTACAGAGTTATAGACCAAAACAGGCCAATAGGGAAATCAAAAATATTCATTTGAGGCAGATTAATAAGGGAGCTAACAGTGTCTGCTGCATTCTCACTTCAGACTCACTCTGATCTTCTGGATGTATCCTGCTTATGTACTCATCACGTTTATGACATTTCATGGGTTGCTTGTTTTGTTTTTTTTTTTCCTTTTGGGAGATCATGAGCTTCCCCCATTATTCCAGTGGGGCTCTCACCCAGGCATCCATCAGGGTTTTTTAGGACACAAGTCTCCTGGGTCCCCCTGTAGCAGTTCAGACATGTGGAAGCCCAACAATACAGGCTCCTTTACCATAAATTTGTTTGTATAAGCCCAGTACCCGCAGCAGTATTTGAATGTGCTACTTTGTTGCCACTTAGTCCTGGCTGTCGTTATGGACTTGTATCCTCCACTAAATTGCTCCATTGCAGCAGAACGAACTGCTGTCCCTCCTCCCAGGATGGTTAGCGTTTCACTCACTCACTCCCATTCCTCTCCAGCTCCCTGATTACTAGTTGGTCCCAGGTTGTATGGGTCCCAGTCAGGATTTTTATCCGTCAGTGCCATGAAGCCAACTGTCATGTCTAAGTTTCTTCTAAAACACTCCAAATAAGTACAAAATAGAACTGTTTTGTTTATACTTTGTTACCATTTACCCTTCTGATACATCTTTAATACACAGATGAATTATTAAAAATAATTATTCATGAAAAAAGATAAAAAAATAAGGTATGTTACCAGTTGTGGGGGGTCCTCCATCCCAAGGAGTGCTTCATCTTTCACTACTTCTGCTGGCCTCTGCAGAAGGAAAAAATATATAATGCATCACAAACCACCAAACTAGAGCAGGCTGATGCACGTGGGCTGATATATAATGATACTAGTAATTATAGTAATAGAATATACTTTTTCTTTGAGACAGTATGGATCGCATGCAGGCTTTTATCATAGAAGTTGTTTGCTTATTTCTTACCTATTGATGTGTAATACACATCAGTTACACACAACACGTGGCTTGCTGTTCTTGAAACTACTGTCTGTTGCTTTCTGTTCTGACAACCTTAACATAGTTAAGTAAGAAATGGTATATCAAAATGATAAAAATACTGAATGCTAGAAGCATTCTGCTGAGTCATTATCTAAGAATAATGGCCCTGGTGAATTTTGTGTGTTTTAGATAGCAAATCATTGTGCTAAAAAGATCCTTTTATCACCTCAATGAAGTACTCAGTGGCTGTAGTACATTATGTTAGGCAAGTGGCAGTTTTTGGGTAGTGAAATCTTTCAACTGTAGCTTATACTTCAGGCCATCTAAGGCTATTGGTCTACCACCACATATATTCATATTTTCACACAATACTGTTCAAAAGTTTTCCATTAATTGGGCTCCCTATTGTTGCACTTATCATTGTCTGAAATTCTTTCTTAATTGGGCTCCCTATTGTTGCACTTATCATTGTCTGAAATTCTTCTTTAATTGGGCTCTCTATTGTTGCACTTATCATTGTCTGAAAGTCTTCCTCATTCCTGGATTGTCAGTGAAATGGTCCTTGGACTAGTTTTCTTACCTAGTTATTAATGAAAGATAACATAGATTAAAAAATAAATAGTGATTGTGCTGTATGTAGTAGAAATTGTGGAAGCTTGTACATCCAGGGGGCTGGATTTTGCATACTGGTTAAGGTCTTCACCTTATAAACACAAGGTAAAGGATTTATTTCTGACCTCAAGCTATTGGCTAGGCTTAGACAGAACAGTAAGCCTACCAGTCACATAAGAACCTAAAAATGCATCCAAACAACATTTTCCTGTATCTTTTCCAGTGGTGCAAGGACAAATGTTATTAGATGTTTGAGTGCCAGTGGTTGGTCCAGGGGTGGGGGATTTGAACAGCCAAGGGCCACATCTCCTTTCTTGGGATGAGGGTTTATGAAAATCCTGCCATTGAACCATCCCCTTGCAGAGGTTATGGGCTAGGTCTAGAAGTGTTAACAGGTTGCACGTGGAAGGGAACACATCAGTAGCTATCCTTTAGGGGCTTGTATGCTTGTATAATATTACACAAACATTAGCCAAACTATACAATGCATTGCACACACGTATCATGGACTGATCATATCAATTGGGGCATAAATGAAAGATGGACCACCAATTGTGAGTTACATGAGGGCTAGCAGGTAAGTTAAGTATAGTAGGAAAGAATTGGAAAGTAGGGGAACCTGAAGACTGGGGTCTAAAATTCGGTCATAGTCAGAAGGCAAAAAAGACTGAAAATCAACTTTGTTGTATTTTCAACATCAGAAAGCTTCTACTGCTTACCCTTTAAAATCCAAACAACGTATTGAATTGTTTTTATAATTATTTCACCTATTTATATTTTGTTAAGTAGTATTCATAGGTAAGGATGCCCTTGTGGGTCATTTTCAGCCCAGTTTCCCTTTCAAAGGTGAGAAACAAACCCTGTAGCTTGTGCCTGTTAGGTAAGCACCTTAACCATTATACAAAACCCCAACCCCAAAATGCGATTCGTAAGTAAGTACTAAGCCAGCTGCCTTTCTGTGCCATGTTTTCTCACAAGACAGAATCAAACTCTGTACCTCGTGTCTATGAGGTAAACACCTTAATCATTACATTAATGCCTGCAGGGACCTTTTTCATGCTTAACCTTTGAACACTATCTCACTAAGTGACTTGCTCAGTGTGTCACTCAGTTAGGAAGTAGAGGCTGGGAGAATCAAACTCTATACCTTGTGTCTATGAGGTAAACACCTTAATCATTACATTAACGCCTGCAGGGACCTTTTTCATGCTTAACCTATGAACACTATCTCACTAAGTGACTTGCTCAGTGTGTCACTCAGTTAGGAAGCAGAGGCTGGGAGAATCAAACTCTATACCTTGTGTCTATGAGGTAAACACCTTAATCATTACATTAACGCCTGCATGGACCTTTTTCATGCTTAACCTATGAACACTATCTCACTAAGTGACTTGCTCAGTGTGTCACTCAGTTAGGAAGTAGAGGCTGGGAGAATCAAACTCTGGACCACAGCAAGTAGCCTGTTAACAGCTACTTGTTCAACTCATTGTTTTCTAGTAAGAGGCATGCAAAATGGCATAGATGTCATTCTTCAGCTTTCTTCTAAGTCTTTTGAGCTCAGATTTTGTTGAATATTTCTTAAATCTAAAGACATGCTTCTCGAGCATTTCTCCCCAGGCCTCTGCTGAAAACAGGATCTGTGGAACCTAGTCAGACTTTCCCGTTCAACAAATGTTAAATAAATAAATAAATCCAGTAGGTCGCATACTGTTTTCTAGGCAATAGAACCGAACAGCTGTTACTCAGTACTGTTTTAGCAAGGGTTTTCCACTGACAGTAAATTTATAATTATGCATTATTTGTAAAAACAACCTTCATATGGGGATATTTGTCTAGTTAAAGGGGAATGTTTTTGGCAGTGGGGGTAAACTGTAATTATACCACAAAATGTTCTGCTCAGCAGACAGCTTATATTGTTCAAACTTGTTGCCCTTAAAATATCAGCAACAAGTTTGTGAAATTACAGAAAGAATACTGTCAGCTGTGGACTAAAGTAAATGGATAAGAAACAAATGTGGCTACAATCACTTAATGGCATCATAACAGTGGCATGAACTACAATATCTATTTCACTGTGTACAATGACTGTATGCAGAAAGATGAGCATACTTACGTGGAAATGCCCATTAAGAGAGATAAGGATGGTTATACAATGGCTTTATTTAATATAAGTTGAAATACATTTTTAAACAACTCTGATGTATATTAGTAATAATCACCACCCAACTTTGAGTGAAGCAAGATTTACCCACTTCAGATGAAATTTATCCACACTAGCTATATTCCATGAGTAAACCATGCTGGTTATATGTAAATCCTGCTACACTCATGGTCATTTAGTGATTTTTAATATAATCTGTCTCAGCTTTATTTACCATTCTCAGATTATGTTTTATAACTAACTGTGCTGCATGGTTTTAAAAGGCTATCAGATTTACTCCAAGGATATTAATTCTATTGCTGTTAGGCCTGTTCATAGGTTCATAAGTTCATAGGTGTGTACTAGGCTAATGGCCCTGGAGCCTTTACAAGCCTAACCCATAGGATTACCCTGGCATCATGCCACCCAACCTTAGTTCCCAGTGCCTCTGTCGAGTACAGCCACTGGAGTGATTCCCGGGGTGAATTTTCTATTTCTCATCCACTCATCAAGATTTTTCTTGAAGAGGGCCATGAGATGCTCTGTTTGACATGTATGGGGAGTGTATTCCATAGTATGGGCAGTCTCTGGGTTATGAACTGGTCCCTCCAGCTTGTTCTGTTGATTTTGATAATGAGGTTGAGGTCTCTGGAGTATGTGGCGCGGAGGGATTGGGATTTCTTTAGATGCAGCATTTCTAACAGAGCTGGGTCAGACATGGCTTTGTAAGTCAAGCAGAGATCGCCTCTAAGTAGGCGATATGAGACAGAGAATAGTTGGAGTGTTTTGAGTCTGTCCATACAGGACAAGTGATTAAGGCCTAGGATCCTCTTTGTGAGGTACTTTTGCAGCCTCTCCAGTTGTTGCAGGTGTTTATTGAGGTACATGCCAAATGGGGCATTGTACGCAGTGATTGGCCTAATGAGTGAAGAGTAGAGGGAGACAATGACCTCCTTCTTCCTGGATGCAGAACTCTTAGTAATCAGATGTGCCACATAGAAGGACTTTCTGACCACAGTGGCAATGTGGTGGTCAAAAGAGAGGTTGTTGTCAACCTGTGTTCCCAGATCTCTTATAACGCCTTCTGTGTTCAGTGGACTACCATCGATGTAGTAATTCATGGGAACTGGGTTTTTCCCAAAGGGGATGATGGTACATTTTTTGGCATTGAACTTAAGGCCATGGTTCTGACACCAGTCATTGGTCTCAGTGAGGCCTTTCTGTAGGATGTCAACATCACTTGGGAGTTAATAATATCTCTCAACTTGCAATCATCTGTGAATTTTGTCAGCCAGAGTCCCTTTGTGTTGGCCAGGACTTCAGAGAAGTAGATATCAAACAGGAGAGGACCCAGGACTCCACTCATGACTAGTCAGCAGTCTGACTTGGAATCAGCTACTTTCACACTGTGAGTTCTATATGTGAGCCAGTTTGCAAACCACCTAGTGATATAGGGGTTGATGCCTGGCTTAGTGAGTTTTTCTATGATTCCTCAGTGGGGAATGGTATCAAAGGCCTTGGCCAGATCAAGGTGGGCTGTATGAACCACCTTGCCTTCATCCATAGCTCTGGTGACTGACTCAAAGAAGTCAACCAAGTTGAGCAGGCATTATCTACCCTTCACAAAACCAAACTGTGTGGGACCCAGAGTTTGGAGATTCCCTATATCCTTGTTTATTAGGTCCATGATGATGTGTTCCATAGCTTTGCATATCAGACTTGTCAGGCTAATGGGGAGATAGTTCCCAGGGTCTGCAGTCATTCCTCCTTTGTGGAGAGAGATGACTGTAGCAGTGCACCATTCGGTCATACCCTGAGGTGAGGCTGTGATTGAACAGGGCACACAGGTGAGGTGCCAGTTCACTCTGTAGTTCATGCAGAACACAGACAGGGATATTGTCAGGTCCCATAGAAGCCGTATTCTTGGCCTTGGACGGCACTGTTTTAACCTGTGCAGCAGTAATACTCGGTGCCTGGCAATCTACTGGTACTGTGATTGATCCTTTGGTGGGGGAGAGGGGTAAAGTTGGCACAGAATCTGTTGGCCAGTATATTGGCAATATCTGTTGGCTCAGTATAGGAGGTACCATTGTGCAGTAGCTCAGAGCAAATCTGGGTGTTGCCATGGAGATTCTTTACCTAACTATAGAAGGCCTGGTGGTTGTCTTTACTACCTGTTGCAATTCTGTTTTCATACCTGGCTTTAGAGGATTTGATGAGGGATCTCAACTTTTTTTGAGGCTGATAAGGGAGTTTTACCAGTCTTGGGACTTCACCGTATTCCACATCAGTTTCTTCCTTCTGTTGTAGAGTTTGTTTATGGCAGGAGAGCACCAGATTGGCTTCCTTTTTTTGGAGGAGAGCATCTTGGTTCTGTTGAGTATGGCTAGATCCATGCATTTGTGTACGTGTTCGTACAGGGCACTAGTGTATGATTCCGCAGTCATGCAACTGTTCTCCATTTGCATGGGTGCCGTGAAGTTAGCCACCTGTTTTTAGGAGCCCAAAGTTAACTTTGCAGAAGTTTTTCATTGTAGTTACCTTTGCGGGGGGGGGAGGGGTTGGCGGGGTTAGGGATGTGGATTTCCAAGGTGATTAGTCTGTGATCGGATATAACCAGGGAGGAGTTGACTATTGGTGTAGAACAACAGTCGCCCATGTTAGTAATGACTAGGTCAAGGATGTACCTACCTGTAATGGGGGTAAAAACGAGCTGGTCCAGGGCATTGGAATTAATGAATTCCAAGAAAGGTTGGGCAAGTATTCCGTGGTGGTGCAGCAGTAGCATTGTTGCCTCACAGGAAGAGGTTCTCCCGTTCGATTCTCAACTAGTGTGCAGGGAGTGCCTTCTGTGTGGAGTCTGCATGTCCTCCCCGTGGGTCGAGTGGCATTCCGAAAGACATGCGTGAATGGGTGTGCCTTCATTGAAGGTTGGGCGTCGAGCTGACAACTTGGCACCATGAAAATCTACTGCCAATCATTAGCGGACAAGAGTTCCGCTGTGGCGACCCCTAATTGGGAAAAGCCAGGAAAGGTTGGGCAAGTGTATTGGTACATGAGTAGTTTTCCAGTTAATGGAGGGGAAGTCACCCAGTATGAGAGTGTTAGGTTGGACCCTAATATTCTCCAGGGTGCTTAGGAATGCAGAGTGTGAGTCTTGCCACATGGTTGGGGACCTATAATAGGTTTTGACCTGAATCGCTGTCTTACCCAATGTTAGCTGCACCGGAAGTCTCTCTGATGCATTATGTTGGGCTACCAGTCTGGAGGTGTGCATATCCTTTATGAATATGGAAACACCACCACCTTTGGAGCTTTGGTCCAAGTTCTGGGGCTGAAAGGTGTGGAATGAGTTATAGCCTGGTTGTGCAGGGGTGCTTTCTGCTGCCTTGAACCAGGTCTTTGTTACAGCACAAAATGTCGATGTTCTCCATTTTAAGGAGTGCTTCAAGTGAATGCATTTTGAGATTTAGACTTCTAGCATTGAGCAGCATGACCCTCAGATTGCATTTGTTTTTAGCTGTTACTGTGGTAATTTGGTCTTTGGAATATCACCTAAAATGGCACTATAGGGGTGGCAAGAGCCTTGGCCAGTATCCGGAAGCCCAGCAGTGACATATGCAGGCCATCTCCGACAAAGCATCGGGGTCTGTCAATCATGACATCCCAGGCAGACAAATACTGGATCCCCTTAGAATGACACCAGAAACTTAGCCAATTGTTGAAGTCAATCATTTTCTGCTTGTACTGTGGCATCATTGTGGGTGATGGTAGGAGGCTGCTCAGGGTAAGGGTCATACCCCCCTGGGCTACATAATCTGAGAGCTCCTCCATGTCTCTTTTCATATAGTCCAGGGAGGTACGTCTCAGGTCATTCACACCCACATATACAATGACAGAGTCATATTTGTACCTGTTATTGAGGGACCTGAGTGTGTGTGTTATGTGGCAGATCCTGGCAGCTGACAGGCAGCTGATTGTTACTTTCTCCTTATTCCACCTAGTGAGTGGGACATCAGTGTGCCTCACTATCAAGTCACCTATGACTAGTGTGTTGAGCATGCTGTTTTGCCTTAGGGGCTTTGTTTGAGTGGCAC
This sequence comes from Protopterus annectens, assembly GCF_019279795.1. Classification (NCBI taxonomy): domain Eukaryota; kingdom Metazoa; phylum Chordata; order Ceratodontiformes; family Protopteridae; genus Protopterus; species Protopterus annectens. The sequence continues at coordinate 1,475,768,604 of NC_056726.1, forward strand.
ACTGTTTAGGAGAGTTATGTGTCTCGTGATTAGTGTTGTGTTGTGGTGGTCGAGTGCGTTTCTGCCTTGGAGGTCTCTGCTGTTTGGGTAAATTTTTATTGAGAGCCTCCACGAAGGTGGGTGTGTGGTTTGTGTTTTTATGTGAAGGCAGTGCTGGTGTGTGCTCTGGAGGGCTATGTGTTCCATGTGGTGTGGTGCAAGTGTTGACCTTCTCCTCTTAACCAGCTATTCCGGTCTTGGCTGGAGAGTGCATGGCTTCCAATTTGGATATATAAGTGCATCTCTCGCAGGTCTGAGTGTTGGGAGGTAAGAGGACAGGGTTGCCAGTGTACATGAGGCAGTTGCTACATTGCCTCAGGATGCCCAAGTTCACCAGGTTAATAGTAAAAAGCGCAGGGAACTGACCTTTAGACATGCCTGGAGGGGTGGGCATTAATAATAAGTACTGAAGCTGTTTCCTTATAGAACATTTAGTTCTGGTAGCACTTTTGTGTGCTACAATAATTGCTACAAGATGTCTGGTAAAGTGCTAGACTAATAAGCTAGTAAATGTGCAGGAGAGGAGAGAACTAGCAGATCTAAGGGAAAAATTGAAGAGCAGACTTTTTGGCACCGCTCAGAATCTTACAAACATTTCTGGATATAGCAAATCTGTATCTGGACTAGACTAGTTACAGGAAAGGTGGAAAACAAGCGCTTACCACTCACACTGACAAGCTAGAAGGCTTCTGTCCAATACAGAAAGGCTTGGGGGGGGGGCTCAGAAGCTTACAAACAGTCCTAGCTACAGCAAATCTGTATCTGGGCTAGACTAGTTACAGGAAAGATGGGAAACAAGCGCAATGCGGGCTTTTAAACCTGAAAGTTGAAACAGATGGAAAACAATGCCCAAACAGCCAATAAACTACAATTTCTGGGCCAGAAACCACTCCTCTTGTGGTAGATAGGCTAGTGCTTACCACTCCTACTGATAAGCTAGAAGGCTTCCTTCCAACACAGAAAGGTTTGGGGTGCTCAGAAGCTTACAAACAGTCCTAGATGCAGCAAATATGTATCTGGACTAGACTAGTTATAGGAAAGGTGGGAAATAAGTGCAAACACTGGCTTTTAAACCAGAAAGTTGAAAAAGATGGAAAAACTGCCCAAATGGCCAATAAACTACAATGTCTGGGCTAGAAACCACTCCTCTTGTGGTAGATAGGCTACCTAGTGCTTACCACTTCCACTGATAAGCTAGAAGGCTTCCCTCCAACACAGAAAGGCTTGGGGGGCTCAGAAGCTTACAAACAGTCCTGGATATAGCAAATCTGTATCTGGACTAGACTAGTTACAGGAAAGGCAGGAAACAAGCTCAGAATTTTTTTTTACAGAAAAGCAGCTAAATCTCCAAGCAGCTATATCTCCAAGCTCCTCTTTTCCTAATCTGTATAAACAGCCTTGATATGAACACAGTTAAATAAAAAAATATGTTTTTACATGAAACTGATGAATAAAGTGCATCTAAATAACACATACCAATTATACATAAATAGTTAACATTGCCCGTCTACTGAAACAGAACCAGACAAATCATATGCCTTTGTATTTAGATAAAATCTTTTTTATATATAATGGCATATTTTAGTCAACATTGTAGGGAAAACTTTTCACTTCCTCTCCTTGTAAGAGTTCCTTTATAAAAATTATGTTTAAAGTCACTACCATATGCAGAGTTTAACACCTAAAGCATAAATCCATGTTCATCTGTTTTCTCCTAAACATCTGCTTAATGCATTTTTACCATAGCAATTTATATTTATTCTGTGATGTTCATGTTTTTGTAGTCTACATTTATGTGTTTCCAGCATGCTTGCACATGCAGCAACTTAAATAACTGCACTGGTGTGGCAACTGACAAAATAAACATTAATCAGTTTATGCCTGGTATAAAAGTGTTCAAAATGTATCTTCTGTACAGTATGAGTTGCAAATATGGCATCTAAAAGTTCTAGACAGAAAATGTAAAAGCTTGTGCCTGATTATCAAGTCACTTGACACATTTTTAGCTATGTCTGTGTTTAAATGAAGACTGGAATATTTTAAATGTTTTTCTTTTCCCATTGAAACAGACTATTAATTGTTTACGACCTCACTAACACAACTGATAGCAATAGGTTACAAAATAATAACGGATAATCTCTTTTCACCTTCCATTCTGTTGGCACTGAATGGTTTGCTAGAATCTGTTTGTTTCCATTCAATAGTCTTTCTCAATGATTTCTTCAAATTATGTCCATACACCCATTTTTCTTATTGACATCTGCTGTTACTGCAAAATTCTTGGCCTTCTGATATCCCTTGCCTGAATCTGAAGAGACTGACACACATACTGCTCAGAAAGTCACCAATTCTGACCCAATACAGATGGACCTACTACACATTAGAAAGTCCAATGACATCAGAAACACTAGTTTCAGGGATCTTAACCTGTTGCAGAACATCAACAGAATGTTTTGGAGGGACAGTTATATCTCAAAGAGGATACTGTTGCTCTAGAACAGACTCCCCATCCAGATGAAACAAAGATTATCCCTGCTCAAATTCAGATACATCTTAGATCTACGGATAGGTAATAGGAAATTTTCTCCTAACTGGACAAAGGTAGATTCCAGGTGATTTAACCTACAGTTGGGGAATTTCTAAATATGTATGGTGCGATCCTAGTTGCTGCTACTAGAGATAATATTAATATAGTCCATGAATGGGTAAGGGTCATCTACAAAATGGGTAATTCCAAGCACCAAACAAGAAGTTTAGCTAAGTTTAAAATGGCCCGCAAGGGCAGTTAGTGTCATAGTAACCTATGAGCCTATGAACTTCAGCTTCAAAATTTCCCTCACCATTCATCTCTACCAGAGAGTGGTAGGGTTGCCACCATTATGGGCACCATCCACAACTTAATGCTCTTGCATAGGATCATAGGAAGTCACATGGTTATTGACCCTGAGGCCCTTACAAGCCTAGCCAAGAATTTAGCCCATGTTCTGACAAGTCAGCACCTGATGCCACTGTCCAGCACCAGCAGGGATGCAGATGGAACCACAGGGGTGTTTTTTTCTGTTCCCTATCCAGTAATCCAGGTTACAGTAAAAAAGGGATAATGAGGTACTCTGATTGACATAGAGAGGGAGTCTATTCCACAGAAGGGGCAGTCTCTGAGACACAAATCTGTCCCGCCAACAAGTTCTATTGATATCACAGACCAGGTTGAGGTTGTGCGTGTGGATTATTCAAGTGGAGCTTGACCTGTGGATATGAACTGTCCCATCAAGGTGGGGTCTGAGACTGCTTTGTATGCCAGATGAAAGTCACCTCTGAGGAGTCTTAATGAGACTGGGTAGAGGGACAGGGCTTTTAGCGTTTCTGTGTAGGGTAGATGTTTGAGGCCATGGATTCTCCTGGTGAGGAACCTCTGTGGTCTGTCCAGCTGCTGCATATGCTTTGTGAAGTACATGCTGAAAGGGGCATTGTACTCAATAATGGGTCTCTTAAGGGAAGAATACAGGGATGTTATGACCTCCTTGTACATGGATGAGATACCATTCCTAATGAGATGGGCAATATAGAAAGCCTTCCGTATAACAGAGGCAATGTGGTGGTCAAAAGTCAGGTTGCTATCAACTTGGGTGCCCAAGTTCCTCACAACTGATTGCATGCTTAGGACCTTATCAATGTGATAATTTGTGGGGATGTCACTCTCCCCAAAGGGGATGATGATGCATTTTTTGGCATTCAGTTTGAGGCCATGTTTCTGGTACCAGTTGTTTGTTTGTTTGGGTAAGAACCTCTTGGAGGATGTCCACATCATTAGGGGAATTTATGACAGTACCCAGCTTGCAGTCATCTGCAAACCTGGCCAGCCATAGTCCATTGGATTTGGCCTGCACCTTAGAAAAGTGCAACACAAACAACAGAGGCCCCAAGACCAATCACTGGCAATCCTCATTATGGGTCTACTGCTTGAGGTGACTTCCCCTATTTTGACTATGTGAGTTCTATCAGTGAGCCAGTTTGCTACCTGTCTGGTAACATATGGATTGATGCCTAGTGGAGAGAGTTTATCTATTATACCCGAGTGGGAATAGTATCAAAGGCTTTGGCCAGGTTACGTTAGGTGGTGTGCACCATCTGCCCCTTTCCATAGCTTTGGTGACTGTCTCAAAGACGTTGACCAACTTTAACAGGCATGACCTCCTCTTGACAAAACCAACTGAGTGGGATCAAGTGTTTGAAGGTTGCCAATGTCCTTGTTAATGAGGTCCATGATAATCCATTCCATGGCCTTGCAGATCAGGCTAGTTAGGTTGATGGGGTCTATAATTTCCTGGATTGGTGGATGCTCCACCTTTGTGCAAAGAGATGACAATTGCTGTCCTCCACTTGGCTGGGATGAAGCCGGTACTCAGGCTTTGGTTGAATAGGTTGTCTAATTGTGCTGCAAGTTCCTGCCTGAGTTCGTGTAGGATGCACTCTGGGATGTTATCAGGTCCCATGGAGGCTGTATTTTTTGCCTTTGAGAGGGTAGTGATGACTTGCTCCCTAGAGATAAGGGAAGGGGGCAGGTGTTGGGGATGTCCTGATTTGCTGATGGGGGGACAGAGGGGTGAAGTTTTTGCTGAACCTGTCTGCCAGCAGGTTGGTTTATATATATATATATATATATATATATATATATATATATATATATACAGTGCTTGTCCTTGACTACCAGTTCTGAGCAGATCTGAGTGCTTCATTTGAGACTGCAGACATATGTGAAGAAGGTTCATAGGTTCATAGGTAGGTACTAGGCTATCAGCCCTGGTGCCTATATAAGCCTAGCCAAAAAGGTTCCCTGGCTTTTACCACCCAAGAAAATTATTTTCCTGTGCCTCTGTCGAGCAGTACTGCAGAAGTGATCTCCAGGGTGAATTTTCTATTTCCCATCCAGTCGTCAAGATTTTTCTTAAAGAGGACAAATGAGGAGCATTGCTTGACATGAATGGGTAGTTTGTTCCAGAGTATGGGAAGTCTCTGGGACAGGAATCCCTCCAGCATGTTCTGTTTATTGTGGTGCCAAGGTTTAGGTCCCTGGAGCATGTGGTACAGAGAGACTGGGATTTCTTTAAGTGTAGTGTTATGATTGTCTTTAGCAGATGTGGCCAGTTTGGACTCAAAGTTTGCTTTGAAGGATTTCACTAGTGCTCTTATTTGCTTGTCCGGCTAAGGAGAGATTGTTTCCAACTAGGCATTTGCTCCTTTTCGATCCTGAACAGCAATTTTGTTTTCCTTTTATTACAGAGTTCATTTATTGCAGATGTCCACCAGACAGGTATATTCTTCCTTTAGGAGGATGTTTTTGTCCTTTCAGGTACTCCTGATTCCATGCATCTATATAAATGCTCATATAGTACTTTGGTGTAGATTTGGACATTTGTACCGGCTCCAATGGAGGGGGAGGGGACTGTGAAGCTGTTTATACTTTCCCTCAGGAGGTTGTAATCAGCTTTGGAGAAGTTTTTTTGGTTGACCCTAGCTTGGTGTGTGTGGGAGGGGGGGGTTGGGGGAGATGGTGACTTCGAAAGTGACTGCTTTGTGGTCGGATCTTACCAGGGAGGATGACACTGAAGGGATGCTGCAGTTGTTACTCATGTTGGTTAATACCAAGTCCAGGATATTATCACCTCTTGTGGGGGGTGTCAACCAGCTGGTCCAAGGCATTTGCATTGATGAAATCAAGGAATTTCTGGGCATTTGTCTTTTGGCATGAGTAGTTCTTCCAGTCTATGGTTGTATAGTTAAAGTCATCCAGGATTTGGATAAAGGGTTGAATCTTGATAGATTTGAAGAGGTCCAGATAGGTGGAGTGGGCATCTTGAGTCAAAGTTGGGGGCCTGTAGCTAGCTATGATTTGTCAATGGTTAACTGCACCTGGAGTGTCTCCTGTGCATCATATTGTTTGACCAGCCTGGAGGCGTGTTTCTTTAATATATAGTGAAACTCCACCTCCTTTTGCTGCCCACAGTTTGGGGTCTGAATGTATGATAGGATGAGTACCCTGCTATGACTGGGGTGCTATCCACAGCTTTGAACCACGTTTCTGTGAATGCACAAATGTCAGCATCTTCCAGGGTTAAGAATGCTTGCAATCAGTGCAGTTTCATGTTTAGACTCCTTGTGTTTAGCAGCATGACCTTTAATTTGTGTTTTGATGAAATTTTCATGTTGGTAGTTTTGACCTCATGGCATTGCCTAAAAAAGGCACTATGGGGGAGGTAAGAGCCTTTGCCAGAAGCCTGAAGCCCAAGCGAGACAGATGCATGCCATTTCTGGCAAAGCATCATGGTCTGTCGATCATGTCTTCCCAGGCTGTCAGGTACTGGATCCCTTTGAAATGTGGCTATTTCAGGCATGGTGTCTCCTGGTCTCATTAATAAGAAGTCAGGCTTTGTAGAGGTGGTGTTTTCTTTCTTTCTTTACATTTGTTAACCAGTAAGTCCACTAGACGTTTCCATTTCAGGGATGACCTGGAGTGATGTCTGGTTAACGGGCTTGCTTAGAATCACAGAAAAGGCAAATGAAGGTGGAAGGAATCAAACTCTGTATCCATGGTTACAAAAAGCAGCTCATTAACAATTCATAGCCTTAATCCTTTGTACTAACTGACAGACAAAAGCTTCTTGCAGACAAAGCTTCCAGCAAGTGTTTATTAGAGAACCTTACTGCATAATTAGGCCTTCTAGCTGATGCCTTATCTGGCAAATTCATTTCAACGACAACAAATTGAATGTTTTGATAGGTTCATATGCGCATAGATTAGTACTATGCTAATTGCCCTTGTGGGCCATTTTAAACCTAGCCAGTTGCCCCATGTCAGACTCAAACCCTGTACCTTGTGTCTGTAAGATAAGCACCTTAATCATTATGCCAGCATCTCACCCACGCTGCCAGTTTCCCATCCATGCATGTATAACTGGAGATTATTACAGAGCCAGTGGATGGGTAGGGTCAGAAACCTGTCATGTCATCAGGTGCCATGCATGTATAACTGGCAATTAATACAGAGGCAGTGATTGGTTGGGTTAGAAACCTGTCATGCCATCAGGTGTCATGTATGTATAACTGGCCACTATTACAGAGGCAGTGATTGGTTGGGTCAGAAACCTGTCATGTCATCAGGTACCATGCTTGTATAACTGGCAATTAGTACAGAGGCAGTGACTGGTTGGGTCAGAAACCTGTCATGCCATCAGGTGCCGTGCATGTATAACTGGCGATTATTACAGAGGCAGTGACTGGGTAGGGTTAGAAACCTGTCACGCCATCAGGTGCCATGCATGATGTATAACTGGAGATTATTACAGAGGCAGTAATTGGTTGGTTCAGAAACCTGTCATGCCATCAGATACCATGCATGTATAACTGGCAATTATTACAGAAGCAGTGATTGGTTGGGTCAGAAACCTGTCTTGTCATCAGGTGCCATGCATGTATAACTGGCAATTATTTCAGAGACAGTGATTGGGTAGGGTTAGAAACCTGTCGTACCATTAAGTGCCATGCATGTATACCTGCCGCTTCTTACATAGACAGTGATTGGTCAGGTTGGAAACCTGTCATGTCATCATGTGCCATGCATGTATAACTGGTGATTATTACAGAGGCAGTGACTGGGTAGGGTTAGAAGCCTGTCATGCCATCAGGCGTTGTTAATCTTGTGATGCAGGTTTAGATCATTGGAGTGGCTGTTTATTAGAGTATTGGGTCTGTGAAGGTGCAGGACATCAGAATAGAGCTGTGTCTTTCTTTTTAGGAAGGCTGGTCAAAGGCCACCCTTGTAAGAGTTTTTAATTAACAAAATAGAGGGTGTTTAACCTATTGGGATAACTTTGGTTGCCTGGCCCTGAGACCTTCTTTGTAAGGAGTGTTTAAGGTCTTTCAAGCTGATCCAGATGTTTGGAAAGACACATGCCAAAGGATCATTGTATTTGAGGATTACTCTAATGGGGAAGAGATATAACATTACCAAGACATCTTTGTCTGTGGATGAAATGGGTGGTGCAGTGGTGCAGCAGTTAATGTTGTCACCTCACAGCTAGTGATTCGCTGGTTTGATTCTTGGCTGGGTTGCCTTCTGTGTGGAGTTTGCATGTTCTCCCTGCATTTGCATGGGTTTCCTCCCACATTCAAAAGACATGTGACTAGAGCATTTCTCCCCAGACCTATGCTGAAAATAGGGTCTGTGGAGCCTAGTCAGACTTTCCCAGTCAACAAATGTTAAATAAATACTGCACAGATGATTTATGCAAGCCAAAGGATTTTCTAGCTGTGACTTGAGACATGATGGTCAAAAGAGTGTTGGTTATCAACACGAGTAGCCAGATCTCTGATGACTGTATCCATTTTAAAGGGGGTACTGTCCATGTGGTAAATGAAGGTGGCTGTGGTTTTACCAAAGTAACTATGCTAAATGTTTGGCATTTATGATGAGACCATGAGTGGTGTACCAGGTGTTGGTCTGGTCCTGGTATTACTAGAATATGAGTGTCAGGCAGGAATTTTACACTTGTACCTAACTTAAAAGTAGTCAGAAAACTGATGAAGTTCTAAAGGATGCAATTAAACATTTATTTTATTTATTTTATACAATAGATAATCTGAGTAGTCAAACAGCTCCACTGGATACATGTGTTAAAAATCAGTAGTCACTGTATAAACAACCAGGAACTAGAATGTTGCAAACTATAGTCTAAAAACAATCTGTTTTATAAAAATGTCAACTGTTATTATGGCATTTGAAAGATGCAAAAAATGCAGACAGCTAAATGCAAGGGATAAAACTTGAACTTTGGACTGACTACCATCAGCAGTGGGATGAAGGTACACCAAAAAGTGAAGTTTTGTCTGTGGGACTTCTCATGTGGGAGGTAAAACTACTGCTATTTGCTGCTTGATGAAAGAATATCATAAGAAGGCTAGGATATGAGCTCTGGGGAAGTGGAAATATAGGACAGGAAGGTGGAAGAGGACAGTATGGAGGCCTCAGGCTTTTGTTTCTAACCGTGTAGGGATGTAGAAATATTACACTGCTTTATAAAATTGCACCATTATAACCAAGTTCAGTCATCAGCTGTCATATGGGTGGGATGCTGACATAATGGTTAAGGTGTTTGCCTTGCAAGCACAAGGTGCAGAGCTTGATTCTCATGTGGGATAATAGGCTAGGCTTAAAATAGCCTATAGGAGCAGTTAGCCTAGTACGAACCTATATGGATATACAGTGTAAGATTTGTAGAATAACAAAATGGTTATTGCTAGTATTGTAATTAAATTTAGAAAGCAGGTGGTGACAAAGTGAGATCTGACTGAGTATGTACTTGGAATGGTGTCAAAGTGTAGAACTCACTATGTGCTAGCTGTCACACTTCATTATTATTGGTGTAACATTCTGGCTGCTTCTTTGTGAGTGGTTACCATATTCTTTCAAATGCTTACTGCACAGTGTAAAAATAACTTCACTTGTACCATGGAGAAATATTGTAGATTCATTTTTAAAATAGATGGTACAAATAAAGTTATTATAACACTGTGCAGTAAACATTTGAAAGAATATGGCAACCACTCACAAAGACACAGTATAGTCCACAAACATTATAGCTATTGATTCTGTGGTATTAACCAATTCCAGACTTGTGTACTAATTTAAAATATTTTATCTACTTGTCACGCATTTTGATGAACAAGCTCTAGAGGTATATGTAGAGAGCTGGAGTTGTTTGTTAAGAGAGACTCCCTCAATAATAACTTTCAGTCACTGGCAGTATCTGCTTGCAATCTGCAGTGTGTTTCTTCTCTAAACGGATGCCTCACCAAGAGTGTCGAGTGATCAAACAATAATTGGACTGATGCAGTTAGTGAAACAGTTGTGCGAACCAAGCTACTGTTTATTAGACTGACCATGTTTCTTTTGTGATCATTTCAGTTTTATTTTTAAACATTTTTATTGAATCATTACATTTTAGGTTGCATCACAAGTCCACATAAATTAACAGAAAATAAAAAAAACATTATTAACACCATGCATTCGACATGCATGTTTTAACAGTTTTCATTCATTCCAACATGATATAAACTGCTCAGTTCCTACCTTCCCTTAAACCCCCCCTCCTCATGAACATTATTCTACATGTATTGTTTCTACAAATTCCATTTATTTCTATGAAATTTGCTCTTAACCTTTTCTAATGATCACACCCCCATCATACCTCTTAACTGTCCAGAATTTCACAGAATGTCCAGGTTTTTGCCTCATATTTTTGGCCTGTTTCTCATAAAATTCTGTTTTTCTGGCAAATCAATGGCAAATCATCGAGGACTGAAGTCAGAAAGTAAGATATTTGAGTTTCAGACTTCATATCCTTCAAAAATGCATGATAATGCAAAACCTGTTAGCCTATCAACTTTCTAAATTTGTAAGGGCAATATTTAAAACGTGTCCATATTTTTGGGCCTCCCACACTCTCCATTATTTGTGGCTTTGTCCAGATTTCTTGCTCTAAGGGGTTGAGAGGTATGCCCCCAGTTCTTTTTTCTCCTTTATAATATTCGAAATCCATGAAACAAATGGAAACTCTCTGTCACTGCTATAACGGATATGCTTGCTGGCACTTACCCGAATAAGGCACAACAGTTAAATTGTCCACAACGATGTTTATTCACCAACGAAGAAGCACAACAGCATTCACTAAGCACACTATAGTAACAGTTAAGCGCTTTCATCCGCTAAATGCAGACTTCATCAGAACTACTGATAACACACAAAACAGTCCTTTTAAAATCTTTTTGGCGCCAATGAAATTACAAACTTTTAAAGTGACAGTGCTCACATTTACTAAAATGTACTAAACCATATTAGATACATAAGTATGTTCGTACTTTCAACCTATTATGTACATTAAACTTTAATAAATTAGTAATGAACCAGGTATTAATGAATTTATTTCTATAAAGCCCTTCCTTATGATGCTCTGATATTTATAAGTATTGAATTAGTTTTATAACAGTTTTATATATATTATTTTTATTTGACAAAATAGTAAGGCTTGTTTATGGAACATAGGTTCATAGGTTCATAGGTTCATACTAGGCTATCTGCCCTAGGGCATTTATAAGCCTAGCCAGAATGTGTTTGGCTTTCGCCACCCATTTTAAATTAATTTTGCTATGCCCTTTTTTTGAGGTTAGTATACTGTGCCTCTGTCTAACAGTGACACAGAAGTCATACCCGGGGTAAACCTACGATCTCCCATCCACTCATCAAGATTCCTCTTGAAGAGAGTCAATGAGGGACTCTGCCTAACCTGGACTGGGATTTTATTCCAGAGTGAAGGGAGCCTCTGGGTTATGAATCTGTCCCTCCAGCATGTCCTATTTATTTCAGTGCTGAGGTTCAAGTCTCTCGAGCGTGTAGCTCGATAGGATTTGGATTTTCTGAGGTGCAGCATGTATTCAGCTATTTATTTATTTATTCTTTCACTTACATGTATTTATTTTTTAAAAAAACATATTTTTAATAATATTTTATTAATATTGATAATTCAGTAATTTATTAAAGTTTAATGTACATAATAGGTTGAAAGTACGAACATACTTATGTATCTAATATGGTTTAGTACATTTTAGTAAATGTGAGCACTGTCACTTTAAAAGTTTGTAATTTCATTGGTGCCAAAAAGATTTTAAAAGGACTGTTTTGTGTGTTATCAGTAGTTCTGATGAAGTCTGCATTTAGCGGATAAAAGCGCTTAACTGTTACTATAGTGTGCTTAGTGAATGCTGTTGTGCTTCTTCGCTGGTGAATACACATCGTTGTGGACAATTTAACTGTTGTGCCTTATTCGAGTAAGTGCCAGCAAGCATATCCGTTATAGCAGTGACGGAGAGTTTCCGTTTGTTTCGTGGATTTCTGGTGTTGCTATTGCGCTTTGGAGATTCCTTTACAATATTCAGAACTTCTGTTACAGATGGTTTTGATTTTACCTTCCATTTTCTTTCTTTTTTTTTTCCTGTGGCCACTGACAGTGTTAAGCCCTTACTCTGTCTAGGAAATTCAGATCATATATCCCAGCTGAAAATAATAATTTCCATAGTTACTATCATCTGTTCCCCGCAGCACTTCTATCAAAGTACTCTGAAAGGATTTTTTTTAATTGACAAATTTCATACTCCACCCCCCAAAAAAAAAAAAATATGTTCCAAATGTTGTGTTTTCTTTGTCACATCTCCAGCATGTATTATCTACCCATGAAACCCTTCTGGAGTTTATTTTATTTATTTATTTTCAGTTTGATTACCGGGAAAGTCCACTGGGCCAGAAAGTGCCCATTTTCAGTGGAGGCCCGGGGAGAAAAGCTCCATAAACAATACGATACAACAAATGTTACATAATGTTGAAGGTAAAGTTACAGATATAAAATTCATACAGTCAAGGAAAGTCAATGCATAAAATGTACATGAAGAACACAATTAAAGATAACAGAGCACACAGTTTACAGGAATTTCCATTCAGGGCAGCAGGTTTCAACTGTCTGTACTATAAGGATCTGAGGTTACATGGTGGGTTGGGAGGGTGGCCTAATGGTTAAGGTGTTTGCCTTACAAACACAAGGTGCAGGGTTTGAGTCTCATGGGATAATTGGCTAGGCTTAAAATGGCTCGCAAGGGCAGTTAACTTAGTACTAATCTATGAACCTATTACAATATTTCCATACTTGGAGTCAAGAGAGAAAAATTGCTCAGTTAGAGAATGTTAGCTTAGGTTTGTTTTAGGAGAATAGAAAATATTAGTTTGAGGGTAGCGTGGAGCAAGGAGTATAGAGAGCTCAAAGGGGAAATTCCTTTGAATTTATGTAGGGTGGGAGCAGGAGCATTTCCATTTAGAAGACAGGTATGAGAAACGTTGGGTCTTGAAGGATTCTGAGTTTGGTATGGTCCTAAGTAAAGGAGGTAGGGAATTCCATTTTTTGCCTAGAGAGAAAGAGAGAAGGAGCTGGCCTGCAGGACATTTGGGTTTGTGGATAGAGATTAAATTTTGGTGTTCAGATCTCAGAGATCTATTTGGGATGTGTGGGGGAAGGATGTTTCTTAAGGCTGGGCATTTATCTGGGTAGAATATTAATTTGTGAGCGGTGGTTAGTTGGAGATAGTCTAGGTGGTTAGAGAGTTCTAGCCAGTTCAGAGATTGTAGGGAAAGGCAGTGGTGAGTAGAGTTTTTGGATTTAGTTGCAAATTTAGAGATCTTATTATAGCAAATTTTGAGTCTGGATGTGTTAGAAGAAGACAGGTTAGTTAGAAGAGGGGCTCCATAAAGTAAAGAAGGTAGAAGGTAGGTAGTTGCTAAGGTGTGCCTAGAGGAATTGGAGAGAAAGCGGTTATACCTAACTTTTGGTGGGTTTTCTTTATGTTTTGATGTATGTGGATATCGAATTTAAGGTTTTCGTCTATGGTAATGCCGAGGAGTTTTGCAGAAGGGCCCACTTCTATAGCAGTGTTGGTTTGGCTTAGGACTTTGAAAGCATTTTTGTCAAAAGAGAAAGCCCTGGAGGGAGGGAAAAGAAGTATTTTAGATTTATTAGAGTTGAGAGAGAGATGGTTTTGGTGCATCCAGTTCTCAGTAGTGGAGAAAGCTATTTGGGTTTTAGTCAGTAGTTCAGGAAGGTTGGAGGTGGCGCAGACTAAGGTGGAGTCATCAGCGTATTGGATGACTGCTGTGTCAGGGATGACAGTGTGACGGTTATTTATGAAGATGTTAAAAAGCATGGGTCCGAGGATGGACCCCTGCAGAACGCCAGTGGGTGTTGGCAAGAAGGAGGAGGTAGAGGTCTTCCATCTGACATCTTGAGATCTGTCTGATAGGTAACTGGAGAACCAGGATAGAGTATCAGGGGAGAGATGAAGGTTAGTGAGATGAAAGAGAAGGTGCTTGTGGGAGATGGTGTGAAAAGCTTTAGAGAGATCTAGCAGTACTGTGGATACTAGTAATCCAGAATCCCGGGCTCGATTGACTGTTTCTAAGAAGGATAGTAAGGCAGTAATGGTGCTGTGGCCAGGGTGGAAACTGTGTTGGGTGGGTGTTAGGAGTTGGTTCTGAGTTAAGAAAGGCAAAAGTTGGTGGTGGACACATTTTTCTAGAATTTTTGATATTGGCGAAAGTAGGGCAATGGGGCGGAAATTGAAGATATTGGTGTTTTTGCCTCCTTTGTAAACAGGTAGAATGTAGGCTGAACACCAAAGTTTGGGTACATATGACTCTTTTAAGGATCTATTAATTAGAATGGTGATTGGTAGAGCAATACCTTCAGCAGCATATTTGAGGAAGGAGGAAGGTAAGTTGTCAGGGGCATTAGAGCATGGCTTTAGTTTGGATAAGAGCCTTTTTATAAAAGTGGTTGAAACAGGTTTGAGCTGGAAATTGAGCAGACAGTTATTAGGATTGTTGGGTGTTGAGGAAGGAGTATTGGATGGATTATTGTTTGGGAAAGATTTGGTTAGCATAGCTATGGATTCTGTAAAGAATGTGTTGAATTGAGAGCTTAGTTCCATGTCAGTTATACTAGGGTCAGGGCAGGGATTATTCCTGGACCCTGGATGTAGTAGGGAATTAACTGTTTTCCAGAATTGTTTTGGGTTCTTGTTAATGTTGGACTGAAATTTATTGTAGTAGTTTTTTTTGTCCAAGGTGATAAGTTTTTTTTACTTGGTTGTGGAGTTGGGTGTATTGGAGCAAGATAGAAGACATTTTATTTTTTTGGTAAAACGTCCAGGATTTGTCCCTATGATGCATGATTTGTTTTGTTTCTTTGGATAGCCAAGGAGCAGAATTAGCTTTGACATGTCTGTTTCTTGGAGGGGCTTGGGAGTTAAGAGTATTTAGGAAGATAGAGTTAAAATGTTCTACAGCAATGTCAAGCGGAAGAGTATTTAGTATTTGCCAGTTTATATGTTTAAAAATGTTTGAGAAAATAGTGGGGTTGAAGTTGCTGAGATTACGAGTGTGGATGTAATGATGTTGATATTGGGTGGAGTTGGCTGAGCAATAAATGAAAGCAGGGAGATGGTCACTAAAGGAGTCAGGGCTAGTGCCAGAGAGAATTATTTTGTTTGGGTGAGAGACTAGGATCCAGTCAATGATGGATCCTGGGGGATGGTTTTTGTTAGTACGAGTGGTTGAGTGGATTACTTGGAAGAAGTTGTAGAGGTTAATGAATAGGGAGGGGGAAGGCGAGTTGATTTTATTCCAATCAATATTAACATCGCCTAGAATGTAGGTTTCATATTTTATTTCAGTTGAGGCCCAGTAAAGAATGTCTTCAAGGGTAGAAATGTTGTCGCCTGGGGAGATATATAGGGAGATAATGCAGATATTCTTATGTTTATTTAATTGTAGGAGACTAGCTGTTAGTTCAGAATTTTTGAATTGTGGAGTTGGGATTTGTAGAGGGATTAAGGAAAGATGGTTAGAGTAGATTAGCGCAGAGCCTCCACCTTTTTTATTTAGTCGGTCACTTCTGTGAATTTGGAAACCAGGAGGTAAGATTTCAGAGTCAGCAATGTGGGGTTTTAGCCAGGTTTCAGAGATAGCTAAGATGTCAGGTTGTTTGTGGCAAATCCAAGCTTGTACTTGGTGTATTTTGTTTTTAAGGCTCTGGGCATTGATAGTGAAGAATTTTAGGGTGTTAAGAGAGGAAACAGAAGAAGAAGAGGGAGGGGGAAAGGGTTGTGTGTAGTGGGAGAAGTAGGGGGTGGGGGGGAGTTGTTAGTGCTGTGGAAGGGGCCAGGGTTGGGATGGATATCTCCAGATAAGGCTAGGTCATTACAGGGAGTAACTTTTAGCCTTTTGGGTTTGTGTAGTAGGAAGCTGTTTGGGGCTAGCTGTAGTTTATGAGTGAACGATTTTGTTGTGGTGGAGAAGAGTTTGGGATGGAATAGGTACAGTAGGTTAGGAGGAATAAGAGAGGAAGATATGTTGTGAAAGTGGGTGGATTGAAATGGTTGCAGGTGAGAGCTAGGGACAGTTTGAGTGGAAGGAAGGTATGGGGGTGTTTTGAAAGAGTAAGAAGTAGCATAATAAAGAGGAATTAGTAGTATGAGAAGGGAGCACGGGACACGGATAGTGTAAAGGATTTGGGGGGGCATATTTAGAATGGGAGTATTGAATGGATAAATGTAGTGGAAGTGAACAGGCTAAATTGAGGAGGAGAGTTAAGGAAGTAGATGGGGTTATAATTGTTTACAGGGGAGAGAAAGAGACTAAGTGTAAGGAGGAGTAAAGTATAGTGGAGTGGGAGGAGTAAGAGAGGGAGGGGTATTGAGGAGAGGACTAGGATTAGTTAATTGGTATGTGTGGGAGGGGAATATGAGGAATAAATGTGGAGGTTCTAGGGGCAGGTGGAATTTGGGGGCAGGGTAGGGTATCGGAGTGAACCCGCAGGGCGAACAGAGCGGGAAGAGCCAAAGGAAGGAGAATGATAGGAAAACAATCAGTAGAGTGTGAGAGCAGAAGGTAAGTTTGCAAAGCTGTGTAGTGGGTTAAAATACCGACAGAGAAGTAGAGCTGTAGGTAGATATATGGAAGAATGACAGTAGAAGAAGGTAAGAGGCTTTGAGAGGGATAGAGGTGGGGTGTTTGTTGAGTGACAAATGTGGACAGGTAATCCTGGGAAACATAGTGAGGGAGAGAGCAGTAGAAGAGATGTATAGGAACTAAGTAGGTAAGATAAGGTAGAGAGTGGGAAAAGTAGTAGAGACAGCAAGAGGGTAGAGGAGCGCCACCTAGTGGGCAGTCAGTTTGAAGCAACAAAGTCCTAATATCCAGTTAGGGGGAGGGAGCTATCATAAGTCAGAATAGGGGTGGAAATATACTAGGGAGAGTAGGGATATTGAGAGATAAGAAAAGGGGAAGTTTTGGCTGCTGGCTAACCTGGCAAGGAAGCGCGCTGCGACCTACTAGAATTTATGTACTACCTTTAAATATTACGAAAAGGTTAAGCAGAACACATACTTTCACTGAAAGTTCCTTGCTGGGAGCAAATGGGAGTTTAGATTTGATTCACTGCATACGTGGGTGCCCTACACATTTCTTTCCATTGTTCCTCTGTAATTTTTCTTTCTGTTACTTTTCCCACTCTTCTAACATTGTTTAATTATTATAGTTATAATGCGATATTGTATACATCCTAATTATCCCTTTTAACAGCATCTTCTCTTCTAGACTCAACTAAACAGTCTTCCACATCAGATATTTTGCCTAGCAGTCCACTATCCCTTTTCTTTGGGATTACTTTGTTATCAATCCCTGATAGGGAAGACAGTCTGACTCCTGCATAGCCTCATCTCACTCTGTTACATTTATCTCTTGAATGATTTGCTCCCAGTACCATGGTTCCTTTATTTTCCTCCAGTAAATTCCATCTGCCACTTTCTTATTTTCTATACCCTCACTTACAGACATCCCTATTGGTCTATACCCTCACTTACACACGTCCCTATTGGTCTATACCCTCACTTACAGACGTCCCTATTGGTCTATACCCTCACTTACACATGTCCCTATTGGTCTATACCCTCACTTACACATGTCCCTATTAGTCTATACCCTCACTTACAGACGTCCCTATTGGTCTATACCCTCACTTACACACGTCCCTATTGGTCTATACCCTCACTTACAGATGTCCCTATCGGTCTATACCCTCATTTACACACATCCCTATTGGTCTATACCCTCACTTACACACGTCCCTATTGGTCTATACCCTCACTTACAGACGTCCCTATTGGTCTATACCCTCACTTACACACATCCCTATTGGTCTATACCCTCACTTACAGACATCCCTATTGGTAAAATCTACTTACTACTTTCTAGCGCTGGCTTAGTTCTTAGCAGGACCAGTCATAGGTTGATCCTATTTGACCCAACAGGGCCTTGTTCCCTCAGCAGCCAGCTGCAGTGAACCAGTTGAAAGTATACCTCTTAAATGTCCAGTACTTACCAGAAAATCACAAATTTCATTTTAAAAATAACAAGGTGCCACAAAGTTCTTGTGACCCCTTTTAATCATGATTTTACATTTCTTTCCTGTTTCACCAGGCTGATTAATCCATGTCCGCAGCCCTGCAGCATCACTGAGGTCAGGAATCCCAAAGCTGCTAATCCCACAGCTGCAGCCTGCAACTGATTTGCGATGTAAACTGTGAGAGAAGTAACAGCATTGCCATTCATCCATTTGATTCCTCTTTTTAATTATTACAAGTTTAGAACTGTACCTTAATAGATTCTTCATTGTTGTATAATCATTTTCAGACTATTTCAAATAAATGTGTGTGGTGATGAGTTAACCTTGAAATACAGCTGTCCAGTAATATATATCTATACCTGTATCTATCTATATCTATATATGCATTTACCTCAATTTGTCAAAATCCCATATTATCGCATCTCACTTTGTCGACACTCAAAATATCAAACTCCCACTTCATCGAAGCACCGGAACAACGAAGATCTTCCCAAGGTAAGTAACCACTTACCCAAAAGAAACAAAACCCAAACGACACCATCCCTAACCCACTCAGGTGGGGGGCTGCTCCCTCCTCACCTCCCAATGTGGGCGGTTGCACCCCCAAACCCCCCAACTAAATCGACCAATTCAGAGATCACACTACAGTTGGGAAAATGGCAATGTTCACCATCTCGTACAACAGGTTACTTACCCTGGGAAGATCGATCTTCGCTGTTCCACTGCTTCGATGAAGTGGGAGCTCAATATTTTGAGTGTCAACAAAGTGACATTCAATAATATGAGATTTCAACAAGCTGAGGAAGACCCATATATGTATATATATATATATATATATATATATATATATATATATATATATATATATATAGGGTCTATGTTATATCAACAAATGATCAAAAGATCGAACTCTGTTATATCGACCACAAAAGAATGAAAACAAAAAAGAGCGAACAGCCGGAGCAGCGAATTTTTTCCCAGGGAAAAAATTCGCTGTTCCCAAAAAAAAACACACTAAACACTATTTTAAGTGGGGGTCAGGGCCGTCCACACCCCCCTACTTAAATATACCAACTCCAAGATCGCACTACAGTGCCAAAAATGGCAAAGGTGATGGAAGCAGCCAAGTGACTTCTTTCCCAGGGGAAAGAATTCGCTTAAAAGCTACTTTGTCATTTTGCGTTTTCGACAATTACAGTTCGACGAAGGAGCATTTTATTTATATATATATATATATATATATATATATATATTTTTTTTTTTTTTTGTTTAATGACCATTATTTATTCTTGCATATATATTTGTATTGGCAAAATGTAGGTCTTTCCAACATGGAGCTGATACTGGAATTACTTCAATACTTTAGTAGGCATCATAAAACAAAATGTATGTTTTTGCACCAGATTTTAGTTGCTTTGGAAGCTTGCACCCTCTTGAAGAGATTTATAAATAGAAAAAGGGATAGCTTATAAGTGTTTTGGAAGAAATACACTGTTGGAGGAGTCAACAGTGTTTCACTGTAACTCAACTTTTCTTTTTTATCAAATAGATAAAACTTGCACAAATATTACAGTTTTCATCTCTTAAGAGTATTAATTGCTAATGTAGTTGATCGAGTTTATCATTCTAGTTTCAGATTCTTAAGTCAGACAGTTAACTTGAGTAGAATTTTCAAAGGAAATAAAACTCAAACCCTTGACAAAGTGTATTTATTGATTTGATTGATTGGATTACAGAGCCAGATATTCTTATCTCAGGTATGATAGTTTTGTCATAGCTAAGGGAACAGTTTCCATACAAGGGGTGAAATTCAGATGGCTGAACAAAAGAAACCATGTCTTTAAACATGGTGTGTGTGTGTGAAGACTATTATTTTTGTAGCTTCTAAAAATTGGTGAGAGCATTCATTGCAGTCAGATTTGCCTTTTTATGCTAAATACTAAGTTGTAAGTGTTTACGTTCTATAATTAAGATTTGTTATGAATTGTTGACCAGATTCCCCCCCAGCCCCTTTATGAAGGGGACTTCACCCTTCACCCCTTTATTTAAAATAGTTAATTCTAAGACTGCTGTAACTTTGAGGATGATTAAGAAGGTCAGAAATGCTCTTGACTTGCAGGCACCAAACAGAATAGAAATGGTGCACCAGCAGGGATTTCTCCATGGAGAGTAGCATTTGAACACCTGCAGATATAGTAAGCAAGCAATAATGCCCGATAGGGTGTGTGTTATTGTGGAAATAATGCCTGCCCAGGGGTATTTTTAGGCCCGACGCCCCAGGCCTCTACAACCCTGGAAGGGCATTATTTCCACAATAACACACAATCTGGAGGGCATTACTGCACTTAGAGAATGGGCTACCTGCAAAATTGTTGTGTTTTAGTTACTATTTTTATTACTATATTTTTAATAGATTTTTGATGTAAAATAGTTCCCTCGCCTAATTTTTTAAACTTGCTGTAGTATATGTTAATGGTGTTGGGGGAAGCATTTTACAACCAAAATATAATGCTTAAAAAATATCCAGGTATTTACTTTATTTTTAGGCCCCTTACTCCTAAAATGTTTGGTTTGTTGTCAGTAATTGGAGATTGAAGTTACTAAATAATGGCATAAGTTTGAGTTTCAGGCCATTATTTTATTTAGAAAATTCATACTAACACAAATCCTTTTATTTAAGCAAGTTTGTAATTTTATAACCACTAATTAAAGTCTGCTCCTATTTATGAGCCTTTGTTAGGTACTTATTTTAGGCTTTATCCAGATTTCTTCAACTGAAAGGTCCAACGGTATGCCTACCTCCTTACCACTTCTGCTGCCAGTAGTCGCTCTCACTCACTGTCACACACCTCTGTTTCAGAAAATGCATGCTAACTCAAATCCTAGTATTCACAGGATCATAGGATCATAGCAAGTTACTAAGCTACTGGCCTAAGGCCCTTTTAAGCCTAGCCAATAAATTAGCCCATGTTCCCACAAGTCAGCCCCCTTTGCCCCTGTTCAGCAGGGACACAAGTGGAATCCCAGGGGTGTACTTTCTGTTTCACATCCAGTCTTCCAGGTTCCTCCTACAGAGGGATAGTGAGGAACTCTGCTTGATGTGGACAGGGATAATGAGGTACTCTGCTTGACATGGACAGGGATAATGAGGTACTCTGCTTGACGTGGACAGGGATAATGAGGTACTCTGCTTGATGTGGAGAGGGATAATGAGGTACTCTGCTTGATGTGGAGAGGGATAATGAGGTACTCTGCTTGATGTGGAGAGGGATAATGAGGTACTCTGCTTGACGTGGAGAGGGATAATGAGGTACTCTGCTTGACATGGACAGGGATAATGAGGCACTCTGCTTGACGTGGACAGGGATAATGAGGCACTCTGCTTGACGTGGACAGGGATAATGAGGTACTCTGCTTGACGTGGACAGGGATAATGAGGTACTCTGCTTGACCTGGAGAGTGATAATGAGGTACTCTGCTTGACGTGGAGAGGGATAATGAGGTACTCTGCTTGATGTGGAGAGGGATAATGAGGCACTCTGCTTGACGTGGAGAGGGATAATGAGGTACTCTGCTTGATGTGGACAGGGATAATGAGGTACTCGCTTGATGTGGAGAGGGATAATGAGGTACTCTGCTTGACGTGGAGAGGGATAATGAGGTACTCTGCTTGACGTGGACAGGGATAATGAGGTACTCTGCTTGATGTGGACAGGGATAATGAGGTACTCTGCTTGATGTGGAGAGGGATAATGAGGTACTCTGCTTGACATGGAGAGGGATAATGAGGTACTCTGCTTGACGTGGAGAGGGATAATGAGGTACTCTGCTTGACGTGGACAGGGATAATGAGGTACTCTGCTTGACGTGGAAAGGGATAATGAGGCACTCTGCTTGATGTGGAGAGGGATAATGAGACACTCTGCTTGATGTGGAAAGGGATAATGAGGTACTCTGCTTGATGTGGAGAGGGATAATGAGGTACTCTGCTTGACGTGGAGAGGGATAATGAGGTACTCTGCTTGACATGGACAGGGATAATGAGGTACTCTGCTTGATGTGGAGAGGGATAATGAGGTACTCTGCTTGACGTGGAGAGGGATAATGAGGTACTCTTCTTGACATGGACAGGGATAATTAGGTACTCTGCTTGATGTGGACAGGGATAATGAGGTACTCTGCTTGACGTGGACAGGGATAATGAGGTACTCTGCTTGACGTGGACAGGGATAATGAGGTACTCTGCTTGACATGGAGAGGGATAATGAGGTACTCGCTTGACGTGGAGAGTGATAATGAGGTACTCTGCTTGACGTGGACAGGGATAATGAGGTACTCTGCTTGACATGGAGAGGGATAATGAGGTACTCTGCTTGACATGGACAGGGATAATGAGGTACTCTGCTTGATGTGGAGAGGGATAATGAGGTACTCGCTTGACGTGGAAAGGGATTATAGGTTCCTATGTTCATAGGTTGGTACTAGGCTATCGGCCCTAGAGCCTATACAAGCCTAGGCATAACAATTCCCTGGCTATTTCTTCCCACACCATTTACTTTCCTGGGCCCCTGTCTAGCAGGATAATGAGGTACTCTGCTTGACGTGGACAGGGATAATGAAGTACTCAGCTTGACCTGGAGAGGGAGTCTATTACACAGATGGGGAAGTCTCTGGGAGACAAATCTGCCCCACCAGCAAGTCCTATTGATGTTGCAGACCAAGTTGAGGTTTTGCATGCAAGTCACTTGAGTAGAGCTTGACTTGCAGATATGCAGCAATTTCATCAAGGTGGGGTCAGAGATTGCTCTGTATGCCAGACATAGATCACCTCTGAGGAGTCTGTATGAGACAGAGTAGAAGGACAGGGCTTTTAGCCTATCATTGTAGGATAGATTTTTGAAGCCCTGGATTGTCCTGGTCAGGAACCTTTGTGATATTTCCAGCTTCTTCATGTGCTTCACGAGGTACATGCCAAAAGGGGTGTTATACTTGATGATGAGCCTGATAAGGGAGAAATACAGGGAAGTTATAACTTCCTTGTTCCGGGAAGAAGTTCCTGGAAGAAATACCCTTACTAATGAGGTGAGCCATGTAGAAAGCTCTCCATACAATGGAGGCAACATGGTGGTCAAACGTTAGATTGCTGTCAACTTGAGTGCCTAGGTCCCTCACAACTGCTTGCATGCTTAGGATGTTGTTATTAATGTGATAATCTGTGGAGACGTCACTCTTCCCAAAGGGGATGATGATGCATTTTTTGGCATTTCATTTGAGATCATGTTTTTGGCACCAGTCATTTGTCTGGGCAAGACCCTCTTGTAGTATGTCTACATCACTAGGGGAGTTGATGACAGCACCCAGCTTGCAGTCTTCTGCAAACTTGGTCAGCCATAGACATCTGGTTTTAGCTTGCACCTCAGAGAAGTATAAGAAGTATATCCCAAACACCAGAGGCCCCAAGACCGATCCCTGGGGTACGCCACTCATTATGGATCTACTATTTGAGGTAGCTTCCCCTATTTTGACTACATGAGTTCTGTCACTGATCCAGTTAGCAACAATCTGGTCACATACGGATTTATGCCAAGCTGGGATCGTTTATCTATTATGCTCGAGTGGGGAATAGTGCCATCAAAGGCCTTGGCCAGGTCAAGGTAGGTGGCATACACCATCTTCCCCTAGTCCATGGCTTTGGTGACTGACTCAAAGAAGTCTACCAGATTTAACAGGCATGATCTCCCCTTGACAAAACCAAACTGGGTGGGATCAAGCGTTTGGAGGTTGCCGATGTCCTTGTTAGTGTGGTCCATGATAATGCATTGCATGGCCTTGCAAATCAGGCTAGTTTGGCTGATGGGTCTGTAATTGCCTGGGTCAGTGGATGCTCCACCATTGTGCAGAGAGATGACAGTAGCCATCCTCCACTCGGCTGGGATGAAACTGGTACTCAGGCTTAGGTTGACTAGGGTGCCTAATGTTGCTGCAAGTTCCTGACTAAGCTGATGCAGGATGCAGCCTGGGATGTTATCGGGTCCCATGGAAGATGTGTTTTTAGCCTTTTGAGAGGGTGGTAATGACTTGTTCCTTAGAGATAATGGGTGGGGGCAAGTGCTGGGGATATCCTGGATTATTGATGGGATGGGACAGAGGGGTAAAGGTTTCACTGAACTTCTCTGTCAGCACGTTGGCAATATCCATAGCATTTGTGTACGTGGTGTCTTTGCCCATCAGTTCTGAGCAGCTTTAGGTATTTCCCCTTAGACTGCAGACGTATGTGAAGAAGGCCTTATGATTGCCTTTAGCAGATGTGGCCAATTTGGACTCAAAGTTAGCTTTGCAGGACTTCACTAATACCCTTATTTGCCTGTTTAGGCCAAGGAGAGATAGCTTCCAATTCAGCACCTGTTCCTTCTTGGTCCTGGACAGCAATTTTTTGCCTTTTGTTGTAGAGTTTATTTATAGCTGATGTCTGCCAGACAGGTTTACTCTTCCATGAGGAGGAGGATTTTGTCCTGTCAGGTTTTGCTAAATACATGCATTTAAATAAATGGTCGTATAGTACTTTCCTGTAGGTTTGGACATTAGTGCCAGTTCCTACTGTTGGGGAGGGGGCTGAGAAGCTGTATAGACCTTCATTCAGGAGGTTGTAATTAGCTTTGGAGAAGTTTGTTTTTGTTTAACCCTAGCGGGGAGCGGGGGGGTCAGGGAAGATAGTGACTTCTAAAGTGACCGCTTTGTGGTCTAATCTTATCAGGGATGATGACACTGTGGGGATGCTGCAGTGGTTTCCTGTGTTGGTTATACCAAGTCTAAGATGCTGTCACCTCTTGTGGGGTGTCAACCAGCTGGTCCAAGGCACTGCCATTGACTTTGTCAATGCCAGTGCCTTGGACCAGCTGGCACTGGCATTGACAAAGTCAAGGAATCTTTGAGCATTTATGTTCTGGCTCAAGTAGTTCTTCCAATCAATGGTTGGGTAGTAAAAATCACCCAGGATCAAGGTATAAGATTGAATCTTAATAGATTTGAGAAGGTCTAGATAGGTGACATGGGCATCCTGAGTCAACACTGGGGGCCTGTAGCTAACTATGATTTGAATAGGGGTCTTGTCAACCATTAACTGCACCTGGAGCATCTCCTGTGCATCATACTGTGTGGCCAGTCTGGAGATGTGTATATCTTTAATATATATTGAAACACCACCTCCTTTGGCTTTGCTGCCCTTAGTTTGGGTTCTGTATGTATGATAGGATGAGTAACCAGGTAAGACTGGGGTGCTGTCTGCAGCTTTGAATCAGGTTTATGTGACTGCACAAATGTCAGCATCTTCCAAGGTTAAGAATGCTTGCAATGAGTGCAGTTTCATGTTCAGACTCCTAGCATTCAGCAGCATGACCTTTAAATTGCATTTAGATGAGATTCTCATGTTGGTAGTTTTGACCTCAAGACATTGCCTAAAAAGGCACTATGTGGGTGCCAAGAGCCTTTGCCAGGAGCCTGAAGCCCAAGGGAGACAGATGGAGGTCGTCTCCGGCAAAGCATTGTGGTCTGTCTATCATGTCTTCCCAGGCTGACAGGTAGTGGATCCCCTTAGAATGACACTAGAAACTAAGGCAATTGCTAAAGTCAATCATTTTTTGTTTGTACTGAGGCATCATTCTGGGTGACGGTAGAATGCTGCTTAAAGCTAGTGACTAATCTGCTTGGAATACATATTCAGAGAGCTTAATCATGTCTCTCTTCATATAGTCCAGTGAGGTATGTCTCAAGTCATTCACACCAACATGTACTATGACAGAGTTATATCAATACTTGTTGAGAGACTTGAGTGCATAGGTGATGTGATGGATTTTGGCACCTGACAAACGACTACTTACCGTGACTTTCTCTTTATCCAGTCTGGTGACGGGCACATTTGTGTCTCACAATGCTATGATTAATATATTGGGTTTATGGTTAAGCCTTGATGGCTGTGAGACACAGGCGTGTGGACTATGTGTGGTGTGTGGTATGGTAGACTGTGGAGAATGTGTGTGTTTTTGTCTCTGAGGTCCCTTTTCTTTAGGTACGTTTTTCTTAAGAAGTAAAATATGCCTTCCCCTTTATTTTGGGTTTATTCGGATATCTTGAGCTAAGACTCAAGGAAGCATACCTCTCAACTGTCCAGAATTTTGCAGAATGCCCAGATTTTTGTCTCATATGTTTGGCCCCATCCTCATAAAATATGTAGTTTTCTAGCAAATCACTGGGGACTGAAGTCATTAAATAATGACAGACATTGGAGTTTCAGACCTGATATCTTTAAGAAAATGCATGCTAATTGAAACCTTGTTATTCTAGCAACTTTCTAAGTTTATAAGAGCAATATTTAAAATCTTTCTTTGTTTTTGGTCCTTTGTCCTCCCTTATTTGTGGCTTTGTTCAGATTTCTTGTGCTGAAAGGTATGGGAGAGGTATGGAAACCTAACTGACACTGCTACTGCCAGGGATCACTCTTACTCATCACTCTGTGTCTCTGTCTCTCACACTCACACATGCATACACACACACACACACACACACACACACACACACACACACACACACACACACACACACACACACAGTCTGTTCTGCTTTAACACACATTCACTCAGACACGTAGACAGAAACATAAACACACACTTTTTCAGTTTCTTTATTTTTTTTCATTTTTTACACTCATTAAACAGCAAAAGCACTTTTTAGCAAGTGTAAGATAACAGCTAAATCGATCTCTCACTCTCATACATGTATACACTCATGCACACATACATAAACACACACACACTCAGTTTTTTTTTTTTTTTTTCTGTTCCTTTCTTTTTTATTTTACATTCGTTAAACAGCAAAATCTCTGCTTAGAGAGTGTAAAATAATGGTGGCCATTATTTATTTCAGTTCGAGCTCCACAGTGGCTTGATATGCTGCTGTGAAGTGGTTGACTTGTTTTTCAGCAGGCATTACCTGGAGATTGTTCATTCTCCAGTCAGGATGCGATCTACATGTTACCCATCCTCTAAGTGTGTTTAGAGAATGGGCAAACTGTACGTCAACATAAACAGTGGCGGATACAAGAATTGGCAAGGGGGGGCACAGTCTGAAAAGCTGACTTATGTGATCAAAGTGTTGTGGTGATGTGAAGAGATCACCTTAAGGTATTTTGACAACGTGTAAAAATACAGCAATATGCACTAAAATGCACATCACAGAGGGTGTGACTGATGTGGTGGAAGTAGACAATTCCTGTCTAGCATGCAGCACATTTACAGGCAGTGCTGATTGTTTTGATGCATGCCTGAAAGGGATAAGCTAGCAAACAATCACATCCCACTGAAGGAGACCACCACAGCAAATACCATAGTAAATTTAAGAACATTTTGGTAAATATATAATGATTATCGCTATGCAATGGAACCCCGCCCCTTTTGTGATCTCATACCACTATAGCCAGCTGCCATAGGTCTGGAATATCTCCATATACTAATGTTTTGCTTCACATCACAGACAGGGGCTTGATAAGGTTTTCCAAAATTCTATGTAGAAACTTTTTTTAATGAATTTTAGTTACACCAGCAGATATCATGCCTTGAATTATTCAAAGGATGTCTCCTTTTGTGTTTGTAACAACCTGACATACCTGCATTGTCTGTTAAGAAAATCTGTGCTACTATGAAGTCCAATGGGATAAGAGGAGGAAAACTGAGTTAATGATGTTCATTCTCCTTTGCTCATAAAAGGAAAAAAACCTTCATTTCTAAAAATCTAAAATACTGACCAAATACATCAAGACACACAAAAACACAAGCTGCTGAGTAGTAAACGTGATAAGCTTATTACCACTTTCCCCTTACTTAAAGCATTGTGTACACCTGACACCTACATATCAAGGAAAATAAGGGAGCCAGTTACAGCATAGCATGACATCTGGGATTATTTAGACCCTGTATGACAGGCACCTACAAAGACAGCTTGTCACTCAAAAATTATTCCACACACAAGTGCAAATGAGGAGTGAAATGTGCGAAGCAAAGTACTTTAAAAGTGAATTAAAATACAAGCTTCATCGGAAGACCACAAATGAAACCAGCAAATGGAAAAGGGACAACTTTCTAGTAGTCATTTTCCCTAGATGAAGATGGGATGAAATAAGATGCCAAAAAGTGGCTGGAGTCAGACCAGAGAGATTCAATCACTGCCAGGTCATAGTAGAGAAAAGATCCAGATGTCTTAACAGGTTAAGAGAAAACAAACCCACCTTAAATATTTACAAGTTAGCCCAACTTGGGTCTCAGACAGTCAGTCAGTCTTTACCGTCAAGTAACATAAAACCTATAAACTATTTTTAATATGGCCATAAAAATTGCATTTGTAAAATTTTCCAGGGGTACTGTATGTGGGTAAGTACAAATAAAATGGAGTCAAAAAACTTTCATTACCTGTTAAACTATCACATACCAGACTGTTTTGTAACCTGTGCAGTAGTGACTTACTTTTAGTAGAGCCAACCTGCTGCAATAAAGGCACTGCAACTGCTTCACTACATTTACTTTTTAACAAGTGTAGATAAATCCTAAAGTAATATGGCTATGTAATATGTATTAAAACCAAACATCAGCAGGCCCAGCTGTCACAAGTGCCCTGCATTCCTTAAATGCCACTAAACCACCTTCAGCAGCATTCTTAATAGCTTGTTTGTGCTTTCTATATCAGTTTTATTCTTTTTTTATTTATATAATGACTTTTGTTGACCAGGTTAATCTTACTAGGCATGTGTTATTTTCATGGGAGTCCAGATGGTAATCATACTGGCTGCTGGAAAATTAATAAGGACACCGGTAATTCCCATGGGATCTATATGACCCTACTACCATGTTAGGCAGGTGGGACCTCAGTCTAATTCTCATCTAAAATGACAGCATCTCAAGAGAGCAACAACTCCCTTATACAGTACTAAAGTGCTGTCAGTACTGGAAAAAATAAACCTAAACACCTGGTCTCACAAGAGAATCCATATTTCTCTGAGTGTTAAAAGGTCAGCACGCTATCTGCTGATCCACTAACAGCTAAATTATACATCCCCCAACTGGTTTCCTCTCAATCCAGACTTTCTCACCAAGGTGGTCAAATTCAGGTACTCTGTTGATAAGCATGCATTTCTGCTCATTTACAGGCACATCCAGGGTGAAATCATTTCACAAGATACATACAGGAAGTCAGCAGCTATTAGTACTAAAAACGTTTATCTGCAGTAAGAATCATTAAAGTTGTCATATGCATTTCAAGCAAACAAAATAAGAATTAACAGTAATGTTGAGTAGTTACAGTACTTGTATGTGAACAGCGAGAAGTAGGATTCACAGTGTTAGTAAATACATATGCATTTTACAGTATTTGCAGAAAGACTGACCCAAAGTACTTGTGCTGCACTTTTGTTTGAAGAAGAACACTGATCCAACATGACCATTAGCAAGCACAGCTCAGGTGAGACAGCTGCAGAAAAGTAGTTAGTAAGCTTAAGCAAATATTGATATAGGTAAATATAGTATAAACAATGAGGCATAAATACGACAACTTTATTTGAAATTAGATTAACCAGAGACTGATGTAGAAATGGCATTGAGTATTCAGTATAGGAATAAGAGGAAGGGAAGTTATTTGACTTGTTGAAGTAGGTGAATTTTTAAGTCCTTTCTGAAGGTGTGAAAGTTGGGAGGTGGGATTGCTAATATGAAGAAGATATGTTTAGTGGACTGGAGGTTTGATCACAGAGTGGTGAGTCAGGGAGTAGACTGAGTATATTGACTGAAGGGATAAAGCTGTTCTGGAACTTTCTGTAGCATGATTGCAGGACTGGAGAACAAAGAATGTGTCCTTAGTTTAAAGAAAAATGATGTAAGGGAAGACTTGCTTGATTTAATAGAGATGGATAGCCATACCAAGATCAATGAAAGAACTAGATTGCAGAAAATGAATAAGACTCAAAATGTTAGAAGTTTGATAAAACAAATGAACATGGTAATCAAGATGATCAAGACTATTCACAAAAATGTGTGTGATATAAAAGAAGTAAACAGGATATATTACTGTGCATCGAAATTAATAACAGATAAAGTCTTACCATAAGAACACAGGGCAGTAAGGGAAAGGATGGAAGAAATGAAATGCCACAATGGAAGTATCAAACAGAGAAAAGTGTAAAGCAATTAAGACAACAGGTGTCACTGTTAGAAGAGTATAGAAGAGGCAACAGATCGACCAAAGTACTTAGAAAGATAGACATGATAAAAGCAACGTGCAGTACCAGAACACACCAGTCTCTATTGGACACTATTGCAAATAATAAAATAAAGATATTAGCACAGGCAGAAAAACTTTGAAGATATGCAGATAAATATAAAGGAAATGTTCAAAAAAAGCAATTCATTAATGACCCCCAAAAAAAGTTTTGTAGAGAACTGGGAATCAAGGCAAAAGGTACAGACATATCAATAAAAAGGAAGAACGGACACATTTCGGGGAACATCTGTTAAGGCCCTGTGGAACATAAACATACTATATGGACAGAAGAAGTAAAAGAAACAGTAAGAAGTTGAAATGTACCAGATATGAAATGGGATGAATGGGCAGAGAAATTGAAACAAAATTAAGAAAAGCTTCTGAATGGAAAAGTCTAGGTCCACATGCAGTACCTAACTTCCTTACACAAAATATTTAGCCCCGAATAAGAACTATTTAATGTGCGCATCCTGAACAAACACCAACCTGGTTAACAGGAAAAACAATACTCCTCAAGACTGAACCTACAAGCTAGCCTACAATCTATACACCGATAACTTGCTTTCCAAAGAAGTATAAACTATATGTACTGGAATTGATGCAAATACAAATTGTAGTCGTTTAGAAGAAAACTCAATCATGGCAACAGAAGAAAAGGGTAATAAAAGAAGGTCAAATAGAGCCAAGGGTCATTTGTTGTTAAATAAAGTTATAATGGAGAATTGTAAAAAGGGGAAGAATCTAAGTGTGGCATGGATAGACTACAAAAAGCATTTTACAGCATCCCACATTCATGGATAAAGGAATGCTTACAGATGGATAAGGCACAATACACCCTACATCTATTGATCGATTACATTACAATGACCATGAAACAGTGACAAACCACTCTGCAGCTAAGGCATGATAAAGGACAAAATATTATCCCATGGATAAAAATTCAAAGGGGGATATTCCAAGCTGACTCTCTGTCACTGCTGTTTTCTCTTGCCCTTAACCCATTAAGCTGTCTACTTAACAGATTAGGTCATGGTTACACTTTGCCTCCCAGACAACAACAAAGTGTAAAGACTCATCTTCTTTTTGTGGAAGATTTAAAACTGTATAGGATCTGAAAGCACAATTGGAAGTGGTCAAAACTTTCTCAGATGATAGGAATGTCATTTGGTCTTGATAAGTGTGTAAAAGCATCACCAGGAAAATATCAGTCTAGGACAGGAATAACACAAAGTAACTTGAGCAGGAGGGAGTGTGTAAATTGTTATGAATTGATGAGGGATTGACACTGAGACATCAACAAAAGAGAAGAAAACAGAGTAAAGAATATTTTAAAAGACTACTAAAAACAGCTCTGACACCTAGTCCAAGCTATAAATCCAAGCTAAAATCCAAAGTCCAAGCTATAAATCAATTTGGTCTTCTGGCTCTAACAATTTTGGGATGATTGACTGTCTCCAAAAGAAAACAAGATGAATGCTTCACACTTATCAAATGATATATAAAAGTCAGTGCATGCTAAGATTATATATTCCCTATTCTGAAGGAGTTTGGGGCTCCTCAAAACTGATTACATGTACAGATCTGCAACTGTAGGACTCTATACATATCTGCTGACCTCATCAGATCCACATGTAACGAAAGTTTTGAAACAGGAAGGAGAACAAATTTAAGCTGACTTCGCTGCTTAGTTTAGCAGACGAATATCAATGCCAAGCTGGAATGGAAACCAAACCAAAAGTAGACAAAAACCAGGCAAGCAACTGAGTGTGCAAAAAAAACAAAAGACTACAAGGAGGATCAGATGAGAAGGAAAAAATGTGAAAAAGGCATAATTATATTTGCAAGTACAGAATACTCTTGGAACAACCTCATGTCGATCAGGATCTGATGCAGGAATAGTTAAGGAGAGGTGAATTTTAAACCAAATGATGAAAGGTAATTATATTAGTTGCCTAGGATACTGGACTACATACACCTTGGTTTACAAAGTCCATTGAACATGTAGGGGAAGCAGACAAATGCATGTTCTGTAAAACAGAACTGGAGGGATAGGTTACTGACCCAGAGACTCCCCAGACTCTGGAATAGATTGCCCATACATGTCAAGCAGAGTGCCTCTTTGGTCCTCTTCAAAAGGAACCTTGATGATTGGATGGGAGAAAGGAAATTCACCCCGGGGATCACGTCAGTCGCCCTGCTAGACAGGGTCCAGGGAAGTAAATAGTGTGGGAAGAAATAGCCATGGAATTCTTATGGCTAGGCTTGTATAGGCCCTAGGGCTATAGCCTAGTACCAACCTATGAACCTATGGAAACAGTCGCCCATCTTGTTGCTGGGTGTGATACACCAATGTCAAAGAGCCTGTATACTGAAAGGCATAATAATGTGGGAAGACTATTGCACTGGGGATTATGCACACATTGCAATACTGAAGTAGCTGATAAGAATTTGAAATGTGAGCCACAAAGCATTACAGAGAATTATGATATTTATATTACATGGGATCACCCATTACCAACAATTCAAAACTAGATGAGAGAAAATCAGATATAGCAGTCCATGAAAAGAAGACAAAAGTAGCACTTATCATTGAAATTGCTACGTCCAGTGATTACAGTGTCTTAGCCGCTGATATAGATTCATTACTGCTCAAACAGTAAGGCTACACTTTCATCCCCCACCATTTCTATGAAAAAAAAATCCTTTTCCCTCCACTAAGACTTCCGCAGGACTAGTGACACTTTTTTCAATATAATATTTAATGTGGGTATCTTAAAATACAGTCATGAACTGCTAATTTTGCAATTAAACGAACTGAAAAAAAAATAATAATTTTAGCACCAAATGAATTCCATGAAAGGTATAAGATTGTGACAAAAATATTTTTTGCTTACATGGGGGTCAAGTACACTACAACTTAGCAACTTTTCAACAGAAAGTAAAAAGCAATATTTTTTCAAGACTGACCTTTATTTGGGTATTTGATTGTGTATGTAGTGACACTGTACAGCCTGACTGTTTAGTATTCTGGTAGTGAATATAGTGATACTGTACAGTTCAACTTTTGTTTAGTACTCTGCTACATACCCGACTTCTGTTTTTGTCATGCTCTCTCTCTCTCTCTCTCTCTCTCTCTGTGTCTCTCTCTCTCTCTCTCTCTCTCTGTCTCTCTCTCTCTCTTTCTCTCTCACTCTCTCTCTCCTGTCTCTCTCTCTCTCTCTCTCTCTCTCTGTCTCTCTCTCTCTCTCTCTCTCTCCTCTCTCTCTCTCTCTCTCTCTCTCTCTCTCTCTCTCTCTCTCTTCCCCTCCCTCCCTCTCTCTCTCTCTCCCTTCTCTCTCTCTCTCTTTGTCTCTCTCTCTCTCTCTCTCTCTCTCTCTCTCTCTCTCTCTCTCTCTCTCCTCTCTCTTCTCTCTCTCTCTCTCTCTCTCTCTCTCTCTCTCTCTCTCTCTCTTCTCTCTCTCTCTCTCTCTCTCTCTCTCTCTCTCTCTCTCTCTCTCTCTCTCTCTCTCTCTCTCTCATCTCTGTCTCTCTGTCTGTCTCTCTCTGTCTCTTTCTCTCTCTCTCTGTCTCTCTCTCTCTCTCTCTCTCTCTCTCTTTCTTTCTCCATTCTAATAGCTAACCTCTGTAGTGTGTTTTATTTACTTCATATAGGCCGCCTTAATCTACAGAAATTCCCCATTACAAATGTTTGCTGTACTACATTTGATATCTAAAACATATTTTATATTTTTACTGTTTGGAGCTTCTCCAAGGATTTTGCTTGATAAAAAGTTTTAGTGCTAGAAGGGCCTACTGATTTTCGAAAAAAAGAGGTAAATGCAGAATAAACCATTAAACTAGCAAACATTAGGGTTAGTCTCTCTACATCTTCATAAACCCCCCATCCCAGCAATTATAACTACTTTTGTTGACTGCTTAACTCTCAAACATTTGACAAAACTAAAAGTGAACCCAATAATTTTAGTTCTGCACTACCCATAAAAAAGTTGCAACCATAAACCACTCTGACCTTAGACAAGAATCAAGGAGGGCCCTAAAAACAAAAAAACAGTAGATTCATTTTTCATAAAGTTGCTGGAATAACACATTTGCATAACAATTTTCTGAATGAAATGAAAGCCTGAAACTCCAAAGTTTGTCCTTATTTTTAGTCGCTGCAGTCCTCAGTGATCTATCAGAAAAAAAATGGAACTACATAAAATAATCAATATAACCTTGCCAAACTGGGATGAAGGTGTTTTTGCCTCCAAATTCAGACAGTTGCCTAGCCAAGCCCTTGCATTAATTCATTTTCATGGGCTTGGCTTCTCAGCGTTGCTTACCTCTGGATGTCTGTCTTTCAGTTTTTCAAGCTGACTAACAGGCTCACCCTCCAATCAGCAAAGGTTAAGGGTGACAGTAAGCAGGACAGCAGCTTTTTGTGTGTGGCGATACACTAATGCCACATACGCACATTACTGACCTCGAGAAAGGAAACAAAAGCACTCATGAACAAGTGCTTCTAAAAAAACAAACCACAAGGTCCAAAAACCAGAGACCCAGACAAGAAGCCCAATTTCAGAATACTCCAGAAAAAATGGACAGGTGGCAAGCCTATCAAGCTTCAAATGATAAAAGGTTTAACGTCTGAAAGTACTTAAGCAGGTGGTGGCAGCCCTTCAAAGAATAAATGTTTCCGATTATAAAATACCGAAAGTCTCTTGCTCAAACTAGCTATACTATCACTCTGCAGATTAATCATGCATGTACAACTTAAGCACACTCACAGTATCTGTTCTCAGCAGTTAATACTTAGCTGCAAATAGATTATTTCTTCTATGAAGAACTTATTACTTTTCCCATGCTGCCTGTAAGTGCCAAACAAGACTTGGCAGTGGGATTCCTACAACACAATTAGACTGCAAGACTCATATGACAAGGCACTGATCTTGACGATAATCGCTCCCATAGACCCCCTCCCCATAAGTCTGCCACTGCCACCCTGTGACCCTCAAACTGGGAGCATCCCCAATTTTTAGCAGAAAATGTAACTGAAGCAGAATACAGATGAGAGTGCGCTCTGTTTGGCGATATTTCCCTTTTAACCCACATAAAAAAAAGTTTTAAAAAATTAAGCAAAACAATGTCTGCTCTCAACTGTGTACCACTTTGGAGGTGCTGATCAAAGGACGTGAATGGTATCAAAGCAGTGATGTAATCAGTAGTTACTGCTATTCACACATTTGCGGGTCTGAAAACCGTTGATGTTGTAAGATTATGCTCAACAAGGTTTTAAGGTTGAAAGTAACTTTGCTACAAATATGCAACATAAATAAGGAATAAGATAAAGCTTGCTTAAATTATTAATATGTGATTAGCATCCCTACTAAATGGCTGTGGCTTAAAAAAATAAGGAACTTGCTTACGAGTGTATTACACACACACACATCAAGAAAGCTGACTTCTTACAGACTTGGCAAGAATGTAAAAAAAACAGGATATATCAGAAAAAAATGAATCTGCTTTCTTTAAAGAATGGGCAACAGGACGTGTTTATCCACGAGGTGTTTCCTTGAAAAATATGCTTTTCTAAGAAAGTTTAAAAATATGCTTTTCTAAGAAAGTTTATCCACAAGGCGTTTCCTTAAAAATATGCTTTTCTGCACTTATCAGCATTTGCGTCATCAAGGCAGTATCTTTCCAAAACCAAGAAGGAGTGCTTAACTAAAAATATATATAAAGTCTGTATTAAATCCAGTTATGTTAGGGGTATTGGTAGGGACACATTTGTCCCGAGGTAAATGTTATATCTCTCACATTATCTGTACTATATGACAAGTAAAGTAGAACAGTATCTGAAGCAGCAATGTCAGTCCATGTGGTTTATTATAAAAAGTTATTTGTTACTGCTCTGAGTTGATGCTGCAAAGTATATTCTCTCATCAGTGTATATTTTGCAAGTTTCTGTATGCAACAGACTGTGAATGCAACTATAACCAGACTTTGATTTCAGCAGAATCCAGCCAGCAAGGTTGAGTGTCTTAAGAAGACTTCAAATCCATCACAGTAAGCAGCACCATAGTAAATACAATAACAAAAATTAATTTTTCAGATGTCAGCTGGAATGGGCCCCTGGAAGAAGCAGTACTAATTAGTAATACGACTGCCAATTTACCCCCCCCCCCATAAAGAATGTCTCCCTTTTCAAATGGGATTGGAGATGCACTTGGAGAAGTCATTCAGGAACTTAGAATCGGGTCACCTGACTGACACCTCCAATTGCATCTCCAATCAGGATTTACTCACTATGGCACATGACAAAGGGGAAAAATGAACAAGTGCAGGTGGATAAAAAAAAAAAACTATCCCTTTCGTAGTGTATTTTCTGGCATCAAAAAATGTTGCTTATTTGTATGCCAGGTTATATTGTAGTTTTAAAAAGGGGAGGGCACGCGCCCCTGCGCTAAAGCCTAAATCCACCACTGATAAACATACACACACACACACACACACACACATATATATATATATATATATATATATATATATATATATATATATATACATAAATGCACATGTACACATGTATATAAATTCAGGTCAATATCACTTTGTCAAAAGTTCATTTCCATAACCTTCGATCTGATGTTGTTAATCTTCTTTCCATTCATCACTGATGGGTTTGGTTTTATACATCTTGAAATAGTTATGCTATACTCCTGCCTATTGACGCTGTATAACACTGTATTGCTACTTCATCCTGTAACATTGCTGTTTAATGCTAATTTATAATGAAAATTGTTTAATATGTTGGAGCTTTTCTCCCCGGGCCTCTGCGGAAAAAGGGCTGCTCAGCTCAGTCGAACAATCCCGGTCAACAAATATAAAATAAAATAATAAATAAATATTACCAAGCTCGTACCAGCCAAAAACTCTTGAGCTAAGCTTCTGCCCAGAATGCCCTTCTCCCTGTTACCTCAGATCTCATTTGCCTCATAGCCGTAAAGCTGCGTTTCAGCCGAGCTCTCAGCTAAGTGAAAACTCATTGATATGTCTTCCTTTAGTGAGCGTTAGTCTTTCTTGCATTAGATTGCAGTTGGATCTTCTTTCTTTTCTTCCTTTCTCTACCCGTTGGTAAACTTTCAAGTACCATTGTTGATACTGCCCTTTCTCCTTACCCTTGTGCTATTCCTCCAATACCATAGTTGGTACTTCTTTCCTTTCCTTTCAATAGTCATTTTTCTGTTAGATGTATTTCTATTTTGCTGTGTGGTTTTGAACTTTGTCTGAATTGCTAGGACAGATTGTTTGGATTTTGTCTTTGAAGTGGTAGCCTGTTGTGTCTCTCTTTCAAGGTGTCGGATAAGAAAGGTACTTCTGGGTTTAAGCATTGTACTTCATGTAATGGCAAGTTACCTAATAGTGACAATCACGATGATTGTGTATATTGCTTGGGGGTGCCCCATCTTTCAGTGCAACCTCCCTGTGGCATTTGTCAAAGTTTCAGTCAACGCACTCTTAATGAGTGCAAGAATAAATTGATACTGAAAGGGTTACTTAAGTCCCCCTTTTCAGAAGCCATTTTTGTGATGGAGGACTCAACCCCTCCAACTAAACACAAAAAGAGGTCCCACTCAGTTCCCTCTTCACCCTCGGGTGATCAGGGTAAGCCTGTGAAGCCAAAAGTTCCTAAGTTGTCCTCAGAGCATAAATCAGCCTTGTTGGCACCACCCTTATCGGCTCCAAGCACCTCGAAACTTACGATACCAGTGCCAGCTTCGGCTCCAATTCTGCCTCTGGCACCAATAATAGACCTCACCATGCCTGCTATGACTTCAGCACCCATGGCTACTTCAGCTCAGTGCACACCTTCGATGCCTACCTCTGCTATAATATTGAGACACCCCCGCTTCGGCTCCGAGTGTCCCCTTGGCACCGAGCGTTGTTTCAACTAAACTGGACTTGATCCCATTAATCCCTGTCTCAAAAGACCTGGCAGACCTTGCATCACAGACCCGATCCTCTCCATCTGTAGATCCGTTCCTGGGTCAGATGTATAGCCCATTCATTGATCGACCTGACTCCCCATCTGGAGTATCCACTAGATCCACCAGGAGCCTGTCAGAACTCGATGTGGTGGATCTTGCGGACCAGCTGTTGACAGCCAGGGGGATACCCACACCTTCTAAGACCTATCCACCTATGGGACTTGGGTTGGTTCCTCCACGGACTCCATCTTACTCTCCTCTTTTGACCATTCTGGTTCTGAAGCTTTCTGGTTCGATGTCCTTCTCAGAACCCACCACTTCAGTGCCTATAATGGACCCCACTCAGGCTCCAGGTTTGTCCTTTTGGTCCTCAGTTCCTGCAGAACCGGTCCTTCCTCAATCTCGGGATTGAGGGGGCGGACTCCTAAGCTCAGGGCATGATTCCGTGTGTGCCTTCAGTCCCGTCCTCGGTGCCAGTAGTCTCATCTGCACCAATCCTGCTTGAGGCACCATACACAGTGGTGGGTTCATCAGAGCAGGGTGTGACCCTGGTCCCGAGGTTGTCTTTCTTGGATCCGGGCTTCCATCCCTCTCTGGGCAGACCTGCTTTCCATGCGATGGGAGGGTTCTTGCTTCTGGAAGCACTCCATCGATGTCAGAACCCCAGTTCTCACCCTCTGAGCTACAGCTGCCATGTTCCACTTTCCTGGGGCACTGGGCAGAGAAGCCACAGGACACACCTGTTCAAGGTACCTGCTCTTCTGAGTCCTCCTCAGAGGGCCCCACTGAGGAGCCCCCTCAAAAGAAATCATGCAAGAGGAAGCACATGGACTCGCCCGAGGGATCTCTAATGGAAGACATGGATTACGATGATGATGAAGGGTCCCCATCGTCACCTCCTGATGATGTCTCCTTTGGAGACATCCTTGAAATGCTGAAACAAAGAGGTGGCTGGAAGCCCTCCAACCTTTCATCTGAGGAGTCTGTGTTCCTGCAGGCTTTTTGCGCTCGGCCATTTACCTCTTGGATGACGCCACCTGCTGACAAGCTTGTCCAGCTCATAGTGCAGCATGCTTGGAAGAGCCCTGATTCCACTGAGGAGATATTTCAGAGACCTGACAAAATTCTTTCCCCACCCGAGGAGAGCCCACATTGGTCCAGAGGGTTACCAGTTGATGCTATGGTGGTGGCGGTGGCCATGCTGTCCACCCACCCAACAGGGAGTCCCGGATGGTGGACAGACTTGGGAAGCAGCAACCTTTGCCATATGGTCTCTAAACTACTTGGCACATTTTATGAGGCTCCAGAGGGACTTGATCTCCGAACTCTCCAGAACACTCACAGAAAAGATGTCTGACGAGGTAAGGGACAAAGTTGCCTCACAGCTCGCAACCCTGAAATCGATCTCCAACTCATCCATGAGGTTGCTATCACATGCAACTGAAGGGGCAGCTAGAGTGGCGGGTTCAGGCATTGTCATGAGATGTCAAGCCTGGATGCGGATTTGTGACCATGCAGATCCCTTCAGTCTTCCTTTTTCAATGCAATCATCGAAGCATCCTCCCTTTTTGGCTCCAAGGTAAAGGACACACTAGCCAGGTGCGAGCAAGATGGCAAGACCCTGCCTGCCATAGGCCTACAGTTTTCCAACCCTCAACGTTCTTTTTCTAGGAATCAGAGGAGTGGGAAGATGTGGCACAAAAAATCTCAGGGTCCTTTCTGTGCCGCATGTGGTGATGATACCCCCAGAGGCAGAGGGGGTAACAATTTCAGAAGATGCCCCTATATTGGCAGAGGGGATCCACATAACCAAGGCTCTAGAGACTCTTTTGCTGAAGAGCTGCCCAATTGCTTATCTCTGGAAGTAGTCGGGGGTCATTTTTCTCTGCACCAAGCTGCCTGGCACTCCATTACTACCGATCGTTGGATGCAGAGTATAATCACCAGAGGTTACACCATTCCCCTTTCTTGTCAACCAACACTTCCAAAAAAGCTTCCCAATGTTCCACTCAGTCAAAGGGAAGACGCAGCTTCAGAAATAATAAAGCTGTCTCAAAAAAGAGTCATCCAACCAGTCCCACCAGACTAATGCAGATCCGGATTCTACTCAAGATTCTTTTTGGTGCAAAAAAAGACAGGGGGCTGGAGACCCATTCTGGATCTCAGCAGCTTGAACAAGTCTGTCACCCAAACCAAATTCCAGATGGTCATGGTTCAGTCCATTCTCCCGTTTTAAGGGAAGGTGATTGGATGTGCTGGATAAATCTCTGGGACATGTATTACCACATCAAAATGGACAAACAGTCCAGGAGTCTGCTTCACTTCCAGCTAGGAGCCAGTCACTATCAGTTTCATGCCCTGCCATTCAGTCTCTCTACAGCCCCCCATAGTGTTCACCAAGTGTATGGCAGTGGTCACAGCTCATTTGAGACTACAAGGATTCTGAGTGTTTCCATATTCGAACATCTGGCTCCTTACCGTCCCCACTAAGCATCTGCTGGTAACAGCCCTAAATTACACCCTCTCTTTGGCAAAAACTTTGGCGATAACAACACACTGGGAGAAATCAAACCTTGCTGCTATGCAGCAAATAGAATTCATTGGAGCAGTGTTCAACACCCAGTCCTGTCTAGTGTCACCCCCAATCCACAGACTCCAGTGATTGAGGCTCCACCTCCGGGTGATACTCTGTCAAACAAAAGTCTCAGCAAGGGATGTTCTTCAGGCCCTAAGATCCATGGCAACTTCAATCCCAATAGTGACCCTTGCAAAGCTGCACATGTGAATTCTGCAATGGCTACTTCTTTTGCAGTGGTTCCCGAACTACCACCCTCTTGGTTACCAAATTTATATAATCAACTCCTGCAAGCAGGACCTTCTTTGGTGGATGAGAACAGATGCAGATCTTTGGAGTCACCCATTCCAGTCTCCTCAGCCCAAGGCCATTGTGACCACGGATGCTTCCCTGATCGGGTGGGGGGGCCATTACCAGGGAAAGACAGTCCAAGGCCCATGGTCCACCTTAGAGGCCAACCTGCATATCACCGTTCTAGAACTGGGAGCGGTGCTGTTAGCGTTGCAGGCATTCCATCCAGTTCTCCCTTCTGGGACGATTGCAATTCAGTCAGACAATATGACAGTGGTCTGGTATATCAACAAGCAAGGAGGAACCAAGGCTTACCCTCTGTATTGAGAGGCCATGAGAATCTGGCAGTGAGTGATAGCTTCCAACTGCTTTCTGATAGCAATGCATATCCTGGGGAGCTCCAACGTGATTGCGGACAAACTGAGCAGATGCCTCCTCCTGCCTCATGAATAGTCGCTCAATCCTGAGGTGGCAACAGAAATCTTCAGCCATTGGGGCCAGCCTTGCTGCGATCTTTTTGCCTCCCCATCGAACAACAAGTGTAGCAGCTATTTTGCCCTGTTCCCCCCAAGAGGGGAAGTCCCTGTGGGATGCTCTGATCCACAATTGGCCCACGGGACTTCTTTATACTTATCCCCCCATCCCACTAATTCTACAGTTCTTGAAGAAAGCTCTTTGGTTGAGATGCAAGGTGTTCCTCATAGCCCCATTCTGGCCTTGACAAGTTTGGTTCCCCTTCTTTCGGCCTCACCTAGTATACTCGCCATGGATTCTGGAACCTCTTCCAGATCTCATTACTCACCCCCAAGGGTTGAGCCACTCGAATCTGTCCAGTCTCAAGTTAACAGCTTGGTTTCTCCACTTCTGTTAGTTGCCAGGCAAGCTAATCTCACCTCACCTGTTTGGGACATCATTCTGGCTTCTCATAAACCATCCAGCAGAAGACTATATCAGGATAAATGGAAAAGGTTCTCTGCCTGGTCTAAGGATAACATGCTAGACCTGTACTCGGCTCCAGTGTCTGCAGTGCTGCAATACCTGTCTAAGTTTTTTGATAATGGATCCTCTACCGCTACCATACAAGTACACCTGGTGGCAATTTCTAATTTCCACAATGGTCTAGATGGCACTCCTCTCATCTCCTTATGTCTATGTAAAGCCTTTCTCAAGGG
Source organism: Protopterus annectens (assembly GCF_019279795.1). Lineage (NCBI taxonomy): Eukaryota > Metazoa > Chordata > Ceratodontiformes > Protopteridae > Protopterus > Protopterus annectens. Next base: position 1,475,811,001 of record NC_056726.1, read on the forward strand.
AACCTCTCACATCAGGCCTTCTGCCAGACAGCCTCTAGAACCATGGACCCTCACTCTAGTCCTTCAATTTTTGACTCAATCCCCCTTTGAACCTGCAGCAAAGTGTGATTTAAAGTTCTTGTCCTGGAAATCTTTGTTCTTAGTAGCCATCATGTCAGCCAGATGGGTTTCGGAGCTGCAGGCGTTGTGTATCAAGAGGCCATATCTGGTCTTCCATAAAGACAGAGTATCCTTCCTCCCCAAAGTTGTTTCTGATTTTTCCATTAACCAGACCTCTGACCTACCTGTGTTCTCTCTGAATGTTTCCAATAAAGGAGAGCACTGCCTGCATTCCTTGGATGTACATAGGCAACTGAGATTCTACCTAGACAGGACCAAGCCCATGCGCAAGTCTGAACAGCTTTTTATTTCCTTTTCTGGGCCTAGAATGGGAAACTCTTTTTCCAAGGTTATGTTATCAAAATGGCTAAGGGACTGCATATGTTTTATCTATTCCCTCACAAAATAACCTATGCCAAAGGTTAAAGCTCACTCCACTAGATCTATGGCAACATCTGTAGCTTTCCATTCCAGGGCTTCCATGGATGACATTTGCACAGCAGCCACTTGGGCTAAACCTCATACCTTAATCAATCATTACAAATTGGACTTGGTCTCCAGGGGGAGGGCTGCCTTCAGCTCAATGGTACTCAGGAATGTTCTTCTATAAGGGCTGTCCATGGACCTCAAGGTAGCTTGGGATTCTGTCCCATCACTGATGAATGGAAAGAAGGTTAACAACATCAGATAAAGAAGTTATGTCGCACCATAACGTTCCATCTGTGTTGCTGATCTTCTTTCATTCATCACATCCCACCCCTCTTCCCCTGCCAAATGCTCCTGGGGGATGCTTTGGTTCCAGATGGAGTACTACGGCAATGGCGCAGAAGTTGCCTCGGCTTTACTTCTCTATCTTCAGCAAACTTGATCTGAAGTAACAGGGAGAAGGGCATTCTGGGTAGAAGCTTAGCTTGAGAGTCTTTGGCTGGCGTGAGCTTGGTAATAGGCTGACTCAGTTCTGAGGGCTCGGAACCGAACCCATCAGTGATGAATGAAAGAAGATCAACAACACAGATGAAATGTTATGGTAAGACATAACTTACTTTTCATTGACTCTAATGCAATGAACATTTACATCAGCAAACATTCACTTCAATGAATGACTTACCCAGGGAAAGGATTTGCCCTTCTCCCCACTATAGTCATCATAGAGTACAATGCCTCATTTGGGATGTACCTCACAAGACACTTCCAGCAGCTGGAAAGACCACAAAAGTACCTCAGCAAGAGGATTACTGGCCTCAAACATATGTCCTATGCAGCCCAACTGAAAAAACTCTGGCTGTACTCAGTGGCATATCGCTTACTCAGAGATGATCTCTGCCTGACTTACAAAGCCATGTCCAACTCAGAATTGATGGACATGCTTCACCTAAAGAAATCCAAGTCACTGCGAGCCACACGGTCTAGTGAGCTAAACCTCGCCACAACAATAAATAGAACATGCTGGAGGGATAGATTCCTATCACAGAGATATTTCAAAATTCCACAGAAAATTCCAAATTACATCAGGCAGAGCCCCTCACTTACACTCTTCAAGAGAAACCTTGACGAGTGGATGGGTAACAGAAAATACACCCCTGGGATCACTTCATTGGCTCTGATTGACAGAGGATCGGGTAATTAGTCAATGAGGCGGCGAAAGCCGACACACTCTGGCTAGGCTTATAAATGTCCTCGGGCAGATAGCCTAGTACCTACCTATGAACCTATGAACCTTTGAACCTATGTAGTGCAATTTCAAAGTTGGTATATATAATTGGGGGTGTGTGGGAGGCGCAACCCCCAACATGGGTGGGTTTGAAATAATGTGCTTTGTGTGATGGTCAGAATGCTGGACAACTTGTTCCTTTCCCTGGGTAAGTCATTTGTTGAAGTAAACATTTGCTGTATTAGGGTCGATGAATGAAGGTTCGCACAAATGAACCTTCGATGAACTGATATAGACCCTATATATTCATATACATACACACATATAAATACACATGGGCACACATATGTACAGACACACACACCCACCCACATACAGGGACACACAGACACACAAATGCAGATTCAGAGATATAAATATATGCATGTAAACAGAACCATATCTGGCTCATCTAATGCCCGGCTCCATTTCTTAATATTGCACCCCTCCTTAGCTGAGCTGCCAAAAAAAGTCTGAGATCAGGAGCCAATTGGGTCCCATTTCTGCTCCCTGTCCCCAGCCCAACCCTCCTTCCTCAGAGTTTTATTTTAAAAAAATCTAGTTTTCCTTTAAAGTGTAGTAAACTACTTGCTCCAAATATAATAAGCAGTTGCTACAGTTTATACTTTGAACGGAATGCTGGATTGCTTCAGGTTTTTGTTACAGAAAAAAGGAAAGCAATCTTTTTTTTTTTCTTTTAAACTGCAACAAACTGTTTGCTACAAATGTTGCTACAGTTTAGACCACACAAATGTTGCTACAGTTTAGACCACACATCCTTGTTATTCTGTACAGCTAACTACTTAATCTTATTTTTTTTATTACTTCATCTGATTGTGTCCATATAAGTACAGGTATTGCTAAAACAATTCATGCACGTATGCTTTGCTTGTAGTTATGACTTTTGGTTTATCTTCACTTATTTTAAATCCCCCAAAGACTCTAAACTGTCTTAAAAATGTACCGCAACACCAACATTTCCTTTTCTGGATTTATGAAGTATAAAATATTATTTGCAAAGAATGCTTACTTTTCTATATTACCACACCAGTCATATCACTGAATTTATGAACCATGTACTGTTCTTGCTAATATCTCTAAATAACAGAGGGAGAAAAGGACATCCCCACCTGGTTCCACTGTTCAAACACAGCTTGTCAGAGAGGAGCCTTCCCACTTTAATTCTTGCCTCCTGCCCTTCATATATCCCGTAATTATTCCTATTACACTATCAGGGAATGCAAATGCTACCATTGCCCCACTCATAAAAATCCCAGCAGCCTCTGGCAAGTACTTTCTCTGCATCAAAATTCATCTTTGGATCATCATCATCCTATTAATGTTGTCAAATATTTGCCTGTCATCCACAAAGCCTAATTTTGCTAACATATTTACCATTTACTCAGCTAATATTGACACATTTTATAATTAAAATAGGTGTACATGATACTAGATCTAAAGGGTCTTTACCCTCTTTTGGTAATACTGCCACCAATGTTTTCTTCCATGATGCTGGTTTTCCACCACCCCCTCTTTTAAAATGTTGTGAATGAAGCTCTCCAGATGTGTGTCCCTCTCTTCTCTCCTAACTTCCAAACGGCCACAGGAATACACTGTTCCTGGTGACTTCTCTGTTGATTGATTATGCATAACTGTTTTTATTTCATCTCTTCCTATTGTTGCCATTAACTGTTTTGCCTCATCTTCCTCTAACCTTGGAAAAATGAAGTATTCCATAAATATTTCCATTTGAGTCTTTTCTTGGTTTCCCCATTTTGTGCTTTATACAAATTTTCATAGCATTTCCAAAATACCACTTAATACCTTTGTAGGCTCCCTGGTTATTTTCTTGTCCCAGGCTCATTAATTTTGACTACAGCTCTTTCCACATTCCGTTGCCTAAATCACTGAGCTGAACATTTTTGCACTCTAGAGTTGTTACCAAAAATAGTTACTTAACAGCAACCTTTCTACACTCACACGTCTCCAAATGCGCCTTCATTTTTCTTTTTGCGCTTTGCAGCTGCTCCTCTTCCTGTTCTCTGAGATTCTACTTCTTCCACAATATTTTAACTCGTCAGCTCTCTGAATAATTCCTATTACTTCTTTGCAATGTCTCTTATTGTAACATGCCATTTCAGTTTTGTTTGGCAAGTAAAACAGGAAAGCCTCTACTTCCTTCCTCCTGGCTATTTTTTTTTTCTATTACTGCTCTCTTTTTCAAACTGAGTTACAGTTTTTAGCTGTTTTACAGAAGATGTAGCCTTTCCATTCCACTTTAAAAGCAGTTACCCCGTGGCTGTCAACTGAAATGTTGATACTTGGATTGCTGAGTTACAAAAGACCAAAAAAGACAGAAAATTCAGAAGAGCAGCTATCAAACATCCATCTTTTCCTTTAAACTTGTTTTTTTTTTTTTTTTTTGGTTACAGTGGACAAAACTCCCTGTGTCCCCAGTGTGGAGGTAAAGCACCCCATATTCCCAAATTGATATATACTAACTCAGAGAAAAGGGAATATTCCAAGAAACAGGAATCTCGGACTTAGTATGTGTAAGTCTGGATTTTCATTCTCCAAATTTAAAGACTCCTTTACCCAAGTCCCAACATTTCAAATGGTTACCTTTCCCCTCATTTTATGTTATTTAATGGCAAATAAGTTATTTGAATCAAGTAAATTACAGTGGATCCAAGGGAACTTTGTTCATCCCTATGTTTTTCACTTTGTTAACTCTGTATGGCCAAGGCTTTATCATTGCACTATGGACCCAGACTATCACTCGTTCTTGTGCATATCTCAAAATGGTACCTCTTCTGTGTTAGGTAATGGATCACTTCATTTTTTTTAATAATCTTTGCCCTCATCCCCTTTGACCATTGTGCCCTCATCCCCTATAGGCCCATTCATTTTCATCTGTCTGTCTCATGGTCATTCATTCATGTACATTAACGAGGGTGGTGCACTAATCAAAACTGACTTTTTACAGGCATGGCGTGGCTGAATTACTGCACAAAAGAAACATACCATTTAAAAGTAGAGATTATCATATATTGCAGTAAGCATTGCATAAATAATGAAAAATGCAATTAAAAGTAGAGATTAAACTACAGTACACCCCTCCAATACTACAGAGTACTGATTTATTGCGTTGTCCTACTATTTATCTAAACAGACAGCATGCTCTTTACAAACCCTGTATGATACTCTGATCCTCATTTACACTCACCTGCTCTTCAGTTATGTCATAATTCTTCTCAATCGGTCTTTCATCCCCTATAACACTAGTTTCATTGAACTTCCCCCTCCTCTCAGTACAGCACTGGGTCCCTAGCTCATCCCCCCCCCTTAATTTCTATGAGTAACACGTGCACATTTTGGTTTCTCCTACATGCAGGGACCATTTTTGCCGGAAAGAACAGGAGGAACGTGTGTGAAATACAGAACCCCATTCCTAGTCCACAACCATGAACGGTGAATTAATCCTTCACATAGACCACCGCTTTTGAACTTTAGTGTGCACAAATTAAAAAAAAACTTGCCACTTTTTTCATATCAGTTTAGTATTAACTGCTACATAATATGTTTTTTTTTTTTCTGTATGAGTAGTTACATAAGTGTTCATAGGTTCATAGGGTCATAGGTGTCTACTAGGCTAATGGCCCTGGAACCTTTACAAGCCTAGCCCATAGAAGTGCCCTGGCATTGTGCCGCCCGATGTCATGCAGATAACCCTCTCACTCCCAGCCACTGTCCATTCCCCCAAACACAACCAGCCCCATTACTCTGACACTGGTGGTATTCATCCTTCTACAACTTGGGTTTCTTCTTTATGGTCTTAGCAAGTTTTCAATCTACAAATCCCGCATCTGTAAAATAAGTAGTAAGAACATACATACAACTTTTAAAAGTGCCTAAAATCCTAAACATTTTACCATTATAAAAGTGTAAAATATGCTGAAATGCTCAGTGAATAAAGAGATAAACATTAGTTATCATGAAAAATACAAAATAATAAAAGCAGACTGATTAAAGGTAGTAAACAGCAGGAAATCCTTAATAAAAATCATCATCATCAACCCACTTTTTCCCACTTTCTACATGGGGTTGTGGTGTCACACTAACTGTCACCATCTCTCTTGATTCAATGAACACTCATGCCTGACTGTCACAGATCTTCTCTCACACAGTCCATCCACCTCTTTGTGAGATGGTCTCATTTCCTCTTGCCTTCTTCCTGTCTGTCCCAAATCTTCTTCACCAGGTTGTCCTCTGGTTTTCTGCACATAGGTTCATAGGTGTGTACTAGGCTAATGGCCCTAGAGGCTTTACAAACCTAGCCCATAGGATTACCCTGGCATCATGCCACCCGACCTTAGTTCCTAGTGCCTCTGTTGAGTAGAGCCACTGGAGTGATCCCGAGGGTGAATTTTCTATTTCCCATCCACTCATCAAGATTTCTCTTGAAGAGGGCCAGTGAGGTGCTCTGCTTGACATGTATGGGAAGTCTATTCCATAGCATGGACAGTCTCTGGGTTATGAACCTGTCCCTCCAGCATGTTCTGTTGATTGTGGTAATGAGGTTGAGGTCTCTGGAGCATGTGGTGCAGAGGGATTGGGATTTCTTTCCATGTAGCTTTTCAAACAGAGCTGGGTCAGACATGGCTTTGTAAGTCAAGCAGAGATTGCCTCTAAGTAGGTGATATGAGAAAGAGAATAGTTGGAATTTTTTAAGTCTGTCCATATAGGACAATTGTTTAAGGCCTAGGATCCTCTTTGTGAGGTACTTTTGTGGCCTCTCCAGTTGTTGCAGGTGTCTAGTGAGGTACATGCCAAATGGGGCATTGTACTCGATGATTGGTCTAATGAGGGAAGAGTAGAGGGAGACAATGAACTCTTTCTTCCTGGATGCAAAACTCTTAGTAATGAGATGTGCCACATAGAAGGACTTTCTGACCACAGTGGCAATGTGGTGGTCAAAAGAGAGGTTGCTGTCAACCTGTGTTTCCAGATCTCTTATAACACCTTCTGTGTTTAGTGGACTACCATCAATGTGGTAATGCAAGGGAACCAGGTTTTTCCCAAGGGGGATGACGACACATTTTTTTGGCATTAAGCTTAAGGCCATGGTTCTGACACCAGTCGTTGGTCTCATTGAGGCCTTTCTGTAGGATGTCAACATCACTTGGGGAGTTAATAATTTCTCCCAACTTGCAATTGTCTGCGATCTTTGTCAGCCAGAGTCCCTTTGTGTTGGCCTGGACTTCAGAAAAGTAAATACCAAACAGGAGAGGGCCCAGGACTGAACCCTGTGGGACTCCACTCGTGACTGGTCAGCAGTCTGACTTGGAGTCAGCTACTTTCATACTGTGGATTCGATCTGTGAGCCAGTTTGCAACCCACCTAGTGATATAGGGGTTGATGCCTAGCTTAGTGAGTTTTTCTATGATTCTGAGTGGGGAATAGTATCAAAGGCCTTGGCCAGATCAATGTAGGCTATATGAACCACCTTGCCTTCATCCACAGCTCTGGTGACTGACTCAAAGAAGTCGAAAAAGTTGAGCAGGCATGATCTACCCTTCACAAAACCAAATTGTGTAGGATCCAGAGTTTGGAGATTCCCTATATCCTTGTTTATTAGGTCCATGATGATGCATTCCATAGCTTTCCATATCAGACTCATCAGGCTAATGGGGCGATAGTTCCCGATGTCTGTAGTCGCTCCTCCTTTGTGGAGAGGGATGACTGTAGCAGTGCACCATTCGGTCGGGACAAAGCCTGAGATGAGGCTGTGATTGAACAGGGCACACAGGTGAGGTGCCAGTTCACTCTGTAGTTCATGTAGAACACAGCCAGGGATATTGTCTGGTCCCATAGAAGCTGCATTCTTGGCCTTGCACAGTGCTGTTTTAACCTGTGCAGCAGTAATACTGTGTGCCTGGCAATCTACTGGTATTGTGATTTGTCCTTTTGGGGGGGGGGTAAAGTTAGCACCAAATCTATCGGCCAGTATATTGGCAATATCTGTTGGCTCGGTATAGGAGGTACCATTGTGCATTAGCTCAGAGCAAATCTGGGTATTGCCATGGAGATTCTTTACATAACTTTAGAAGGCCTTGTGGTTGTCTTTACTATCTGCTGCAATTCTGTTTTCATACCTAGCTTTAGGATTTGATGAGGGATCTCAACCTTTTGTTGAGGCTGATAAGGGAGTTTTTCCAGTCTTGGGACTTCACCTTATTCCGCATCAGTTTCCTCCTTCTGTTGTAGAGTTTGTTTATGGCAAGGGATCACCAGATTGGCTTCTTTTTTTTTTGAGGAGAGCATCATGGTGCTATTGGGTATGGCGAGATCTATGCATTTGTGTACATGTTGGTACAATGCATTGGTGTATGATTCGGTGGTCATGCAACTATTCTCCATTTGCATGGGTGCCATGAAGTTAGCCACCTCTTTTTTTAGGAGCCCAAAGTTAGCCTTGGAGAAGCTTTTCATGGTGGTTACCTTTGTGAGGGGGTGGGAGGGATATGGATTTCCAAGGTGATTAGTTTGTGGTTGGATTTAACCAGGGAGGAATTGAATATTAGTGTAGAGCAATAGTTGCCCATGTTAGTAATGATCAGGTCAAAGATGTTGCTACCTCTAGTGGGGGTAAGAACGAGCTGGTCCAGGGCATTGGAATTAATGAATTCCAGAAAGTGCTGGGCAAGTGTATTGGTACACAAGTAGTTTCCCCAGTTAATGGAGGGTGGTTGGACTCTAATATTCTCCAGGGTGCTTAAGAACGTGGAGTGTGAGTCTTGGGACATGATTGGGGACCTATAGCAGGCAATGACCTGAATCGCTGTCTTACCCAATATTAACTGCACCTGAAGTATCTCAGATGCATTATGTTGGGCTACCAGTCTGGAGGTGTGCGCATCTTTTATGAATACGGAAACACCACCAGTTTTGGAGCTTCGGTCCAAGTTCTGGGGCCGAAAGGTGTGGAATGAGTTATAGCCTGGTAGTGCAGGGGTGCTTTCTGCTGCCTTGAACCAGGTCTCTGTTAAAGCACAAATGTCGATGTTCTCCATTTTAAGGAGTGCTTCGAGCGAGCGCATTTTGCGATTTAGACTTCTAGCATTGATCAGAATGACTCTTGGATTACATTTGTTTGTTGTAGCTGTTAAGGTGGTAATTTGGTCTTTGGAACACCGCCTAAAAAAGGCACTATGGGGTGGCAAGAGCCTTGGCCAGTATCCAGAAGCCCAGGGGTGACAGATGCAGGCCATCTCTGGCAAAGCATCGAGGTCTGTCAATCATCTCATCCCAGGTAGACAGATACTGGATCCCACATATGCCCGAACCACCATAATCTATTCTCTCTGATCTTTTCTGCAGCTGAAGCTATTTTGGTTTCTGCTCTTAAGCCTTCATTTCTTCATCTGTCCCACAGTGTGTGTCCTACCACCCATCTCAGACACTTAATTTCTGTCACCTCTACCATCTTCATCTGCTGTGCTTTTCCTGCCCAGGTTCTTTTACCATGCAGCAGTACTGGTCGCACCACTGTTTTGTACACTTTATTTTTCTGCTTCTTTGGCATTCTTTTGACATACCCTACACCTGGCACTCTGTGCCAGTTGCTGCAGCCCCTCTGATTCTAGCTTTCACCTTTTCATTCAGGCTTCCCTTCTCCTCAACCACCCCTCACTTGAAGCTGTTAACCTGTTCCACTATCTTTCCTTCTATCTCTGCTCTAAGCTTCTTCTGATTTCCCCAAATTTGCTGCCATTACTACTGTCTTATCTGTACTTATTTTCATCCCACAAGCCTTCAGTTTTGCATTTTATTCCCTTATCCTTTACTGAAGTTCTTGTTCAGAGTCTGCCTTTAATGACACATCATTTGCATACAATAGCTTTGTTGATCTGACCCAATGGCCTGTGTGCTAATGTAATCCATCACCAGTAAGAACAGCAGTGGCTTCAGAGCTGAACCCTGATGCACACCTACTCCCACTGGGACCCCCCCCCTCAGTGAGACTGAAAACTGTTCACGCTTGAGTCATTGGATCCTTGTACATAGCCTGCACTAATTCTACCAGTGATTCTGGGCTTAGAACCACTAGAGGACTGCAAAATTCAGCTTTCTTGGGACCTTTTCATATACTTTCTCCACGTCTATGAATACCAATTTGGACTCTTTCCTCATCTCTAGCTTCCCTTCAACTATCTATCTCACTGCAAACATTGGGTCATTTCTGCTGCATCCTGATCTGAATCTGAACTGCTTATCTCCCATCCATTTATCAGTCACCCTCTCCAGAACTTTCATGCAATGTGACAGGAGTTTGATACCTCTGTATTGCCCACAGTTGTGGATGCCCCCTTTGTTCTTGTACACTGGCACAAGTATGCTTATTCTCCAGTCATCTGAGATATGCCTTTCTCTCCACACTGCTATGAGTACCCTCAGGAGCCATTTCTCCCCTATCTCATCCAGCATCTTTATCATATCTGCTGTGACTTCATCTGAGCCTGCTGGTTTCCCTGACTTCATTTTCCTTAGTGCTGTTCTTACATCTTGTATGGTGGGGTCCTCTTCTTCTCTCATCGCAGGTTGTGTCTGGGACAGTACAGCTTCTGTGAGGAGTTTTTCATTCAGAAGCTGCTGGAAGTACTGCTTCCATCTGCCTTTGATGTCCTGTGGACTAGTCAGTAGGTTGTTGCTGGCATCCCTTATGAAGGGTGTCTGACTATCTTCTTTATCTTTCTATTTTTGCCTTGCAACCTGATATAGTTTTATTGTGCCAACTACTGAGTCACTTTCTAGAAGCTGACAGAGTGCCTCTGATGCCTTGTTCTCTGCTATTGCAACTGTTCTCTTAGCCTCATTGTTAACCAACCAGTATTCCTTCCTAGTCTGGTCCGCCTTTTCTGTCTCCCACTTTTTCCTGCATGCCTTATTTATTTTGATGACTTCCTGGACTTCTGCATTCCACCACCAGCTTTCCTTATGTATCTTATTTCCATTCCTGGCTTGGCCACATATCAGTTCTGTAGTCCTCACACATGCTGTTTTGAGCGTCTACCATTCTTCTTCAACTCCACCTATTTCCTCCTTTTCTTGGGATGCTAGAGCCCTGAGTAATTCCTTGAACTGTTTTACTTTCTGTCCAGCCAGCATCCAGGTCTTCGGTCTGGTCTCTGTTGACCTTAGAGCCTTCTCTGACCATTGCATGCAGCTGATTGTGGCAACCAGTGGTTTATGCTGTGGCCTGACTGTTTGACAGGGGATGACGTTACAATCACTGATTCTACCCCAGTGTTCTTTCCGTACTAGGAAAAAGTCTTTCTGAGTTGCATGTTGGCCACTTTTGTATGTGATCTTGTGACTGTATTTTTTTCTGAACCATGTGTTGGCTACTATTAAGCCATTTGCCAGACAGAAGTCTAGAATGGCCTCTCCATCTTTATTCCTGTTGCCCCAACCATGTGGACCCAGGCAGTCCTCTTGTCCTGTTCTGTCTGTCCCAATATGTGCATTCAGGTCACCTGTTAGCAAAATCAGTTCCTGCTGTCCTGTTTTATCTAGTAGGTCCTGCAACTGCTGTCCGAATGTACTCTTTTCTTCACTATCACAAATCTATTGTGAGGCATAGGCTGAGATTATGAATACTGCTCTATCATTACACTGGAGTCTGATTGCCATGAGTGTGTCACTAATTCTGATGATATTGTTCACTGTCTTCTAAAGCCTCTCTGTCACCACAATTCCCACACCATTTTTAGGCTGTCCTCTTCTTGAGTAGTAGACCCTGCATCCCAAGCCAGGTGGCCTTGCTGCATTGCCCTTCCTTCTTTTTTTTTCCAAAAATCTTTATTAAATTTACACATATGATAAAGGCAGTCTTACATTTATATAAATGAAAAATATACAAAATTACATCACTTTAGTTGCAAACCATTTATATCACAGGCACCATTGAAATAACTGTAGTTGTAAACATTATACATCACTTATAAACCATCCAGTCATAGGTTAATAGGTTCATAGGTGTTTACTAGGCTAACAATCACAAGGGCCTTTTTAAGCATAGCATGCATCCCAAATCTCTGACAAGTTCTGATACCCTTGATAAGTGTAAGCATGGACCTGGGTGATGAACCATTTACAGGTTACCTGTGTCCATTAGAGACATAGGTTTCAAACCAGGGATGAATTCCTGGCCTCTCATCCAATTGTCCAAGTTGTACTTGAATTGGGTAACAAGGAACTCTGCTTCACATGGATGGGAGCCTGTTCCATAGACAGAGTAGTCGCTGGGATACATAACTATCTCTCCAACAGGTCCTATTTACATCACAGGCAAGGTTTAAGTCTTTAGAACAGGTAATTCTGTTGCTGTTTGTTCTGTGGATATGCAGGAGGTCCATCAGAGTGGGGTCTGAAAATGCCCTGTATGCCAGGCATAGATCTCCCCTCAAAAGCCTGTAGGAGGAAGAATACAGGGACAGGGCCTTGAAGCGGTCTGCATAGGATATATTACTTACACCCTGAATTCTTTTAGTGAGGAACCTCTGTGGACGTTCCAGTTGTTGGATATGCTTGGTTAGGTATATTCTAAAGGGGCCATTTTACTCAATGATAGGAATGATGAATGCCGAATAAAGTGGAACAATGACTTCCTTGGACTTAGATGCCATACCGTTGTTTACAAGTTGTGCAACATAGAATGACTTCTTCACCACTGTAGACACGTGATGGTCAAAGGCTATATTACTATCCACATGTGTCCTTAAGTTCCTAACTACTGGGTCACCTCTAAGGGGTGTGGTGTCAGTATGATAGTTACCAGGGATGGATGACTTCTTAAAGGATACTATTATGCATTTCTTGGCATTTAGTTTTAGTCCATGACTCTGACATTATTTGTCTGTGTCTGCCCATCTTGTAGAACACTGGTGTCAGTGTGAGATTCCATGACCGCTCCTAATTTGCAATCATCTGTAAATTTGGTCAGCCAGAGACCACTGACATTGGCCTTGACTTCTGAGAAGTAAATACCAAAAAGGAGAGGTCCAAGGACTAATCCCTGAGGGACTCCACTTGTGACTGGCCTCTTTGTAGAGGTGGACTCCTGAATTCTAACTTCCTGGGTCCTTTCTGTGAGCCAGTTGGCTATCCACCGGGTGACATATGGGTTTGTACCTAACCTCTTGAGTTTGTCAATAATGCCCGAGTGGTGTATTGTGTCAAATGCCTTGGCCAGGTCACGGTAGGCAGTGTGAACAGTTTTGCCATCATCCATTGCTTTGGTGACCTTCACAAAGAAGTCCACCAGGTTGAGTAGGCATGATCAGCCCTTGACAAAACCAAAGTGGGTTGGGTTCATTGTCTGGAGATTTACTATATCTCTATTGATCATCTCCATGATAATTCTTTCCATGGTTTTACATATAAGACTAGTGAGACTTATGGGTCTGTAGTTTCCAGGGTCTGTAGATGGTTCCAGAACCATAGAGTGAGGGAGAGGGCACCCCCCCACACACAAACTTTTATAGCTGCAAGACCTGTCGGGAAGAAGTGAATTTTCATTAGCACGCAGTAAGGAGGACCATGCATCACACGCTAACACTGAAGTTAAACTAGCTGGATGGGAAAAAGCGCGAGGTTAACTAACTCAATTAGCTATACAGGAGTTCTTGTTCCAGTAAGTTATTCTTTTATTTTATGCTGCACACAGGAGTTGTTTGTTATTTTATTTTATGCTGCATACTGGAGAAGATACCAATGGTGTTTTTGCAGGTGAAGGAGAAGGATTGGGTGTATATCGCATGGCAGTAATGATGTAGAGAAGTACATGGCATAGTTTTGAGTTTTGCCTTAATGTAGGAGGTTGCTTCAGTTGCTATACAAATTCAAAGTTCTGGTTTGTAAAAATAAAGGTATGTTGTCTTGAAGAGAAAATAAGAAATAGTGAAGTGAAAGATGTTATTTCTTATTGGAGAAAACTGAGTGTTGCAGGACCTTATGTTAGTAAAGGGATAATAAGTCAGATTCTGATAATCTGTGCAGAGTGTAAGAGTAGTTAAGACCAGGGGATAGTGCTTATAATGAGCATGTTGCTATAAGTGAGGTGAGTATGTGAGGGTGAGGTGATGTATGGAAGACTGATGAATATATGCATGACTGAAGAGTATAATATTGGATGGGAAGACAACCATGTTTATTAGTTTGGAGAATATGACTGAGTTATGATGGTGCAAGCAATGGTGGCTATAGATACAGGGCTGGGAGTAGAATACTATTATGGAGGCAAAACTTAGTATAGAATATATGAAGCATAGGATATGAATGGTTAAGAAAGTAAGGTTTGCAGTGGGTATATAGTTTGGGAATGGTGGTGGTAGATAAGTTACTTGGATGAGATGGGAGGTGTTTTATTGCTCTGTTGTGCTTTGGTATTGTATGATAGGAATTAGTGTGATTGATAGTATTGCTGCAAGAAAGAAGGTATGTTTATGAGTGAATATTGGAGATGCTTGACAAAGTAGTATTTCCATTGTTTTATGAGGACATGGTGATACTTGTAGGTGTGGTATGGAAGAGGAAATACTAAAGAAGACAGGATCGAGAGTGGTAGTGTTGGTTTTTTTCTAAAGAATGTGAGAGCTTTGCTGTTTAACTTGCACTAAGAGAGAGAGATGATTGAGGGAAACAGAATATGCTGGATAGGTGTGGTTACTTATTGGGTGGATGCACTTTGGTTTGCATGTGGTATATTGCTGGTTATAATTTAAACTTGTTGCAGGCGGAGTTGTGGTCAGTTAGGCATAAAAGAAAAAAAAAACTGGGTGGCAGGGTTGGGAGAAGCTGAATGAAGCTGGCACATGACATTAGTCAGTCATTGTATGCATGCGCATACGGAGCTGATGGAGAAGCCAAAGCAGAGATGAGAGAAATGCAAGTGCCAGTAAGGAGTCCATTACTGATAACAGACAACAGTCTCACTGCTTTACTCTTACTCTGTTAACTTTTACAAAGGAAATAAAAGTTTCTGACACAATTATTAGCCAGACATGAGGACTATCATGTCAGTAACACTGTTGCCCCCTTTGTACACTTGAATATTTGTTTGAAGGACCCCAGTAACAACATTAGTTGAGCAGAGCTGTATCATTCCACAAATGTAACACCAGGCTCTATTTTTGGTTAGGATATACAGTCAGACTTTAATGTTCAGCTTATGAGAGGAAGCATCAGATGGCAGTAGAGTGTTTGGGCCAAAACCTGCTAGGATGACACTGATTATTGCATGAGCTTGTTTACCATGGAGCACAAAGTGCACCAGGTAATTTTACAATCATCCATAATTGCAGGAGTTGACTATTTTAAAAATGACTGCCACTGCAGTTTCAGAAATTACTGTTTTTCTTTTAAACTGAACTGAGTTGTGGGCAATGACTAGACATTGTATTTTCCACCTGAGTACAGCGCTGTGCTGCAATACCCCAGAAGGGAAACACCTGTAACAATAAATGAGAATGGAGATTAGGAAGGGTTAGGGCTGTAGTGGAGAATTAACAAACCAGAAATAAATGAGACCAGCACTTCAGATGGAGAAGGAAGTCATAGCAGCAAGAAACATTTCTAGAGAAGAAGATTCAGATCTCAGAGAGAAAGTCCAACATTAAAAATATCTAGATTTCCAAGCATTTATAATATAATCTAGGATACTATTAAAGGTGTTGTCAAATCTAAGTTAATTACGGCTGCAGCTATTTCCTCTTCTAAACTTTGCTAAACAGGTCATTGAAATCTATAGGACTAGTAAATGTAGATTGCTTTTTTTCTATAACTCATGATGTCATGTTGTCCCCATCTTGCCTTCATTCTTGCTGGTTGGTTTCGGAGCCGATCCTCAGCTCCAACTCGACCGTTTACTATAGCTCGAGAGCTTATACTGGCTCGAGGCTAACTCCTATCCCAACATGCCTAGTGGTAGCTACCCAGATCTTGTTTGCCACTTGTAGCATCAAGATTGTGACTACTGGCTCAGGATAAGTATTTAGTTTTTTCATAATTTGCTGTCTTCTTTTACCAGGATTTTACCAGTTTAATTACCTTTTTGGTGTCTATCTTAGTCCTCGTTTAGACTAACAACCTTCTGACCTTCCTCTGCTGTTGTGTTTTGGGTTCTTCTTGGCTGTCATTTTCTTAGGCCTTGCTTTCTGCTTGAGCCCATTTAACTTAGAGGGTTCGTTTCTTCTTTCCTCACTATCTGTTGGAGTAGCCGTTTAAGTTAGAGGCTCTCCTATTGGGGGAGTTACCATTTTACTTAGAGGCTCTCCCCCTTCTTCTTCTCTTTCCTAAAAAAAAAAAAATAAAAATAAATTATCCTTGCTTGTTGGTAGTGTTTGTATTTGTGTATTGCTAGCCATTACAGCCTTATTTTTGCTGTTTGTCTCTTCCTAATTTATCCAGCATGTCCAAAGAGTCAAAACCCTCTGGCTTTAAGAAGTACGACTCGTGCTGCCAAAAAATGTCCCTTACGGATGGGCATACGAGCTGTGTATACTGTTTAGGGGCTGTTCACCTGCAGGACTCATGCTTTATCTGTCATGCTTTCAGTTCTAGAGTCCTGCAGGAGAGAAAAAATAAACTAATTCTGCACGGCCTTTTGAAGAACCCTCAGGATCCTCTATTTCTGGTTCCTCAGCCAGAAAAATAGTCTGACAAATCTCCCAAACCATCCTCAATGGTTCTGATTTCAGAGCAACCCAAATCTGCTGTCAAATCTTCAGCTCTGTCGGTTTCCAGTGTCAGCTCCAACAAAGCTATGTCTCCGGTGGCTCCATCAGTGACTTCGGAGCCAGTCCGGGCCCATAAAAGAACCAGGTCTCCTTCTTTGGAGCCGGTGCACTTTGCTCCACAGTCTCCTTTGTTACAATCTGTGGCAGGCAGTCACCAGTCCTCCTCTCACTCCTCTCGGTACTCCAGGCTTTTGGACCATGATGTGGTTAATAGACTCCTCAAGTCACAGGCACTTGCCAAATTGCTATCGAGCCCAGCCCATGAGGAATTGGCTCCTTCAGCCCATCCAGCTTCTGTATTGGTTCCTCATCCGACTCTCTTGAGCTTGGAGCCATGGACGTCATGGTGGTGGAACAATCCACTCTGGTTACTTCTCCTTTATCGGTTCCGACTCCCACTCCGATCTCCTTGATGTCTCAGTCCATCGAGGGATCTGGGTGCCAAAGCTCTCTCATCGGCTCCAAGGGGGGAAGTGGCATCAGACCCTTGTCTGGCCCTGCTCTCCCTCTCAGAGCTTTGGCACAGGTGAGCTTGGCTCCCACATCAGCCTCAGAGCCATCACTCTCAGTTCGCAGGAGATTTCTGGGCTCTTCAGAGCCAGAGGCTCCTTCTGCTTGGGACAGTGGCACCTTCAAGGTGATGAGAAGCATGCTGTCCCCTGAGACTGCTCCACCCTCAGCTCCATCGGCTCCTTCTCCCTCGGTGCCTGTACCTGCCTTTGACCCTCCTCCTCCCTCCAAGCATAGGAAACCTATGCCCCAGGATGCCCCATTGGGTGACCCCACCTCTTCCGAAACCTCCCCCGAACATTCGAAGGAGGTCCCTCAGAAGAAAAAATGTGAGAGGAAGCATCTGGACTTCCCTGAGTCCATCCTTTCAGACACAGACTTGGATGAATCAGAAGGGTCCCCAAAGTCCCCCTCTGAGGATGTCTCCTTTTCGGACATCTTGGAAATCCTTAGACAGAGGGGTGGCTGGAAGTCCCTAGCCCCTTCTGAGGATGAGTCGGTTTACCTGGACGCATTTGGTTCCCGACCCTCCACCTCTTGGGTGTCTCTGCCTTTTGACCCACTTTTGTCTGTAGTGAGTCAGAAGGCGTGGAGCGCTCCAGAGACCATGGAACTGGTTCCGCGGAGACCAAATAAATTTATAACTGCCCCCAAAGACAAGTCCTTTCTTTCCAAAGGGGTACCTGTTGATGCTATGATGGTGGCAGCAGCCACTAAGAAGGAACTTGTGGAAACTTCGTCATCTGTCCATCCGCTGAACAAGGAGTACCATATGATGGACAGGTATGGGAAGCATATGTTCTCTTCAGCGACCTTTACACTCAGGTCACTGAATTGTTTGTCACACTTCACGCGACTTCAGACGGATCTCCTAAAAGAGTTGGGAGATACCCTGCCGGATCCTACAGCTGAGGGAGTTGCAGACAGGGCAGCTTCCCAGCTTGTGACCGTGACTTCAGTGGTTAACTCCTCCATGAGGCTCATTTCTTATGCGGCAGATGGAGTGAGTAGGGCAGCAGGTACTGGAGTTGCTTTGCAGAGACACTCCTGGATGTGCCTTTGTTAATTTGCGGAACCCTTCAAGTCCTCCTTTACCGATACCCCTTTTGATGGCTCATCCTTATTTGGGCCTCAGGTAAAAGAGACTCTCACCAGGTATGAAAAGGATGGCAAGACTCTCTCTGCTGTGGGAGTCCATTTTTACACTAAATCTAGACCCTACCCTAAAGGTCAGAAGAGTGGGAAAATGTGGTTTTGAAAATCCCAGGGAGTTTTACCTGACACACGTGGAGAATTTTCCCCCAGGGGCAGAGGGGGAAACAATAATGTAAGATGCTGGCCTCGCAGCAGGGGGGGTCCACAACAGCAGGGCAACAGAGATACATTCTCTGCTAGGCCCTTCCACAACTCCTGAAGGGAGTCCCGACTATCCACCTCTGGAGGCAGTCCCGGGCAGAGTATCATTGTACACAACAGCCTGGCAAACTATTACAAAAGATGCATGGGTGCTGTCTATAATATCCAAGGATTACAAAATTTCCTTTTCCCAGTTATCCTCCTCAAGAACAAAATGGTCAATCCCAGTCATTTCACCCAGTCTTTGGGATCAAGCAAACCTAGAAGTACAAAGGTTTCTAGAAAAAAAGAGCCATCCAAGAAGTCCCCACAGACCAAATCAAATCCGGAACTTACTCAAGGTTCTTTTTAGTTCCAAAAAAGACAGGCAACTAGAAACCCATCTTGAATCTCAGCAAGCTAAACAAATCAGTAAAAAAAGTGAAGTTCCGGATGGTAACACTGCAGTCCATTCTACCCTTTTTGGGTCAGGACAATTGGATGTACTCCATCGATCTCCAGGATATGTACTACCACATACAAATGGACAGGCGATCCAGGTGATTCCTACCCTTCTGGCTGGGATCCAGTCATTATCAATTCAGAGCTCTACCCTTTGGTCTCACCACAGCTCCAAGGGTGTTCACCAAGTGTATGGCAGTGGTCACGGCTCACCTGAGATGTCTAGCATTCCAGGTGTTTCCATATCTAGACGACTGGCTCCTCACTACTACCACCTAACATCAACTGATCAAAGCACGGGACTACACAATTCAAACTTGTTCCCAGCTAGGCATCACCATAAACTATGAAAAGTCTGCATTGTTGCCTTGTCAGTGTATTACTTTCATAGGGGCAGACTTAGATACAACAGCCATGATAGCAAAGCTGCCTCAAGACAGGGTGTCAACCATTCATCAGCAAGTTTCATTCCTCATGAAAAAGAAGAAAGTTCAGGCAAGAGAGGTATTGAAAGCCCTGGGCTCAATGGCTGCAGCAATTACTCTAATCCCTATGGCTTGCTTCCACATGAGAATTCTGCAGTGGCTTCTTTTCACTCAATGGTCGTTCCAGGATTTACCAATGTCACATATGATCTCAATCACAGAATCCTGCAAAAAGGGCTTAGTATGGTAGCTTGTCTCCCCCCAGGTGACTCTGGGCAGACCCTTTCTAGACCCCTATCCAGTAGCCACAGTGACAATGGATGCCTCCCAGATAGGATGGGGGGGGGGGCATTATCTGGGACAGACTGTCCAAGGAATGTGGCAGCCACACGAGTACCACTTGCACATCAATGTTCTAGAGATGAGAGCGGTGCTTCTGGCGTTGCAAGCACTTCAAGACTCTCTACCTACCAGAACTATTGCAATTCAGACATACAACATGTCAGTGGTATGGTACAGCAACAAACAAGGTGGGACCAGATATTACCCTTTGTGTCAGAAGACCCTCCGAGTATGGCAATGGGTGATGTCTTCCCAACATTTTCTGATTGTGATGCACATTCCCTAGAAATCCAGCATGGTAGCGGACAGGCTCAGCAGGGCTATCCTCATGCCTCATGAGTGGTCCCTGAAGCAAGAAGTTGTGGACTTGATTTTTTGCAAATGGAGCCAGCCATACTGCAATCTTTTTGCCACTCCCCTTAACAAGAACTGCAGCAGTTATTTCACCTTAGTCCCCCCACCAGGGCAGTTACCCAGGGATGCACTTGTTCATGATTGGCCTCCAGGGCTACTTTATGCCTTTCCACCTTTTCCTCTGATCCCCAAAGTACTTCAGAAAGCAAAGTCACTGGGTTGCAAGCTTATTCTCATTGCTCCTTACTGGCCTCATCAGATATGGTTCCCGTTTCTCTTCCATCATCTACAAGTGGAGCCTTGGATCCTGGACCCAGTTCCAGACCTCCTGATGCATCAGTCGGGCATGCTCCACCCCTCCCTCCAAACTCTCAAGCTGACAGCTTGGTTTCTCCACTTCCAGTCTTAGCCAGGCTCCCCAACATTTCCCCGGCAGTGCAACACATCCTGGTGTCTTCTCACAAGCCCACTACCAGAAAGATTTATGCTAGCAAATGGAAGAGGTTCTCTTATTGGGCAAAGAAAAATGATATTGATCCCTTCACTGCTCCTGTTACCAAGATTCTTGATTTCCTGGCCAAAATGTTCGAATGAGGGGCAGCTGCAGCTACCATTAGGGTCCAACTGGCTGCCATCTCCAATTTTCATGTGGGAGAGTTGGGCTCTAATATCATGTCCCATAAGCTGTGCAAAGCATTCTTACGTGGTACAACCTTTTTACGGCCCCCGGTAAGAGAAGCTCCCCTGCCCCGGGACCTAAACTTTGTTTTAGCCTCTCTGGTTCTTCCACTCTTTGAACCAGCATCATCTTGTCCCCTGAAATTTCTGTCTTGGAAAACCCTCTTCTTGATTGCCATCACCTCAGCTAGATGGGTTTCTGAATTACACACTTTATCTATTCGCCCACCGTATCTCATATTCCACAAAGATAGAGTTTCTGTCAGAACCAGTCCCTCCTTCTTGCCAAAGCAGTGTTCAGAGTATAATTTAAATCAGTCCAACGAGCTTCCTGTATTCTTTCCCAATTATGGCAACAAGGCAGAGTATAGACTCCACCAATTGGATGTTCATAGGCAATTACACTTTTATTTACACAGGACCAAGGACTTTAGAAAATCAGATCAATTGTTTGTATCCTTTGCTGACAATAAACAAGGTTCTCCAGTTTCAAAAGTGACCTTATCAAAGTGGCTGTTAGATACAATCATCTATACTTATGATTTGTGTAACAAGAAGCTTCCAAAGAAAGCCAGAAGACACTCACCTAGGGCTTTGGCTACCTCTGTTGCCTTCCAAACCAAATTGTCTTTAGATTCAATCTGTGCAGCAGCAACATGGACAAATCCTCATACCTTTTTCACTCATTACAAAGTGGATGTGGTCTCCCAGAACAGGGCATCCTTTAGTTCCATGGTCCTGAAGAGTTTGTTCCAGTGAGCCACCCAAGAACTTAGTGCTGGGGATGTGGTCCCAACCAGCAAGAATGAAGGTGAGATGGGGACAACATAACATAAAGAAGTTATGTACCTACCATAACTTCCCATGTTTGTTGTCCTTCATCTCGCCTTCCTTCTTGCGTCGTCCCCCCCTGCTTCCCCCTTCCTGGAGGATTGAGAGGAATTCCTTCATTGGTTACACTGGCTGAGTTTCCCGTTGACATACCAGGTTAGTTGACCATGCCTTGTTTTTCCTTTTCCTTCCTAACCTTTGAATGTGGATTGTTCCTTTATACACAAGGTTTCCTTATGTGTAAAAGCTTAGTAAAATTTGCATTTTACTATTATTGCCTATTGTGAGCTATCACAAATTAGATCTGGGTAGCTACCGCTAGGCATGTTGGGATAGGGGTTAGCCTCGAGCCAGTATAAGCTCTCGAGCTATAGTAAACAGCTGAGTCGGAGCCAAAGATCGGCTATGAACCCAACCAGCAAGAAGGAAGGCGAGATGAAGGACAACAAACATGGAATGTTATGGTAGGTACATAACTTCTTTTTCACTAATATCAGTATAATTACCAAAAGTGGATTCATTGTATAATAATAATAAAAACAAGCTTCTTTTTATAACATTTCCCAACAAGTGATATTAAACTAATAATACATTAATTGTGTACCAAGCTGCAACTTCCTCATTTGTGATTTGATAGTATGCTGACCAGTCTGCAAGACTCAGGAAGAATTTCATAAAAGAAGTATTGTATTACATAATAATCTAAATAGAGTAATCAGAAAATCAGATAAAATAAATATGCATTTTCCAATCTTATTCCATACAATTACAAGTCTTTATTTTCCTCAAAGATACTGCAACCATATTATTAGTAATGTAAGGCAAAAATACAGTTCCTTTACCAGGTATTACATATCTCTTATAAGAAATACATATGATACAAATCCAAAGAAATATATACTTAACACATTGGCCAAGTTTACTTACAATCTGACCTTGACTCAGCAATGGTCCTATATAAGCACACTCACCATTTGGATTAGTCATATAAATATAAAACAATTTATTAGGACTTACATTTGACACTTTTCTAAAACTGCTTCAATAACTTCTGTGACCTGTTTTATAAATAATTTTGTAGCTGAGAAGGAACCTGCCCTTGCCAAAAAGATCTTCTTGTATTTTAAATTTGCCCCAACATGATAATATTTGCAGATTTTAACTAGAAAAGAGACAAAGAAGCAAGTATGAAAAAAGTTGTCTTTGAATACTGCTAGTTACTTAGGCATGGTGATAGTACAATTTCACTGAGGCATATTGTGACATCATTCTGAGCACACAGGAGTTGTTTGTTCTTTTATTTTATGCTGCACACAGGAGTTGTTGCCCAGTGCTGCATCTGGAAGGGAGTATGTGTGTCTGCATCTGCCAGTGAGTGTGTGTGTCTGCATCTGCCAGTGAGTGTGTGTATCTGCATCTGCTAGTGAATGTGTGTGTCTGCATCTGCCAGTGAGTGTGTGTAGGTGTCTGCATCTGCCAGTTAGTGTGTGTAGGTGTCTGCATTTGCCAGTGAGTGTCTGCCTCTGCCAGTGAGTGTGTGTATCTGCCAGTGAGTGCGTCTGCATCTGCTAGTGAGTGTGTGTATCTGCATCTGCCAGTGAGTGTGTGTGTCTGCATCTGCCAGTGAGTGTGTGTAGGTGTCTGCATCTGCCAGTGAGTGTGTGTGTCTGCATCTGCCAGTGAGTGTGTGTCTCTGCATCTGCCAGTGAGTGTGTGTGTCTGCATCTGCCAGTGAGTGTGTGTAGGTGTCTGCATCTGCCACTGTGTGTGTGTGTGTGTGTGTGTGTGTGTGTGTGTGTGTGTGTGTGTGTGTGTGTGTGTGTGTGAAAATGCCCCAGTTAGGTATACCTGGTGGTTACTGTCACTCAGGCTCAAACCTTAGGTACAAAACAAGAGCTTGAATTCTCTACACATACCACCACCTGTGATTCAGGGAGGTGAGTCCATAGCTTTCAACTGTCCTGATTTTCACAGAATATTTGGCTCATACTTTTGGGCTGTTCCTCTTAAAATTTGTGTTTTTCTGGCAAATCAGTGAGAACTGAATTCACTAAATAATGATAGCCCTTTAAGTTTCAGTTTTCCTATCTTTCAGGAAACACATGGTAACACAAAACACTTTATTTTAGCAATTTTCTGAGATTATACAAGCAATATTTAAAATTCGTCCCTGGTTTTGTGCCTTTGCTCCCCAAATAAATTTTGGCTTTTTCCAGATTTCTTGTGCTGTAAAACTGAAAGATTTTGTTGAGTGTCAAGTGGATTTTACATGGAGCTGACAGTTTCAGGGAAGAGAAGTTTAGTGCTGCTTATGCTAAGTTGCTTGTATTGTTAGTAGCACAACATGTAGTATATAGGATACTTGCTTTTGATGTAGAAGGTTGTGGGTTCTACTCCCACAGTATGCAGATGATTTGCTGATACTGTACTGTGTTGTACTTTAAATGGAGTGAATGCCGCAGTTCTATGAATGTTCTCCTTTGGAAGAGTTACTTAGTAACTATCAGTTTGCCATCTATTCCCCATTGCAAAATTACTAGCTTATCTTTTTTTAATGTAACATGGGGCAATTTATTCTTCAAT
The DNA here is from genome assembly GCF_019279795.1 of Protopterus annectens. NCBI lineage: Eukaryota > Metazoa > Chordata > Ceratodontiformes > Protopteridae > Protopterus > Protopterus annectens. Next base: position 1,475,835,108 of record NC_056726.1, read on the forward strand.
GGCAACAGACACTTTATTTGTAGATGAAACAATGAAATATAAAGTTGTTTCCTAGCAGCAACCTCTTCATTAGTTGAAAATCCCTTTAATGTGGAATTATTTAGATGACTTACTTCTGCAGAGATTTGCATATTTACTGATACTAGTGGATGGTAATGACAGAAGTTTGAGTGACCTTTTATGGTTGAAATTTTCTGAAATGGGTGGTTTTGTCATTATTGGTGCATACATTTTGTTTCATTGCTTACTAGAAAACTGTTCAAAACTACAAATTTAAAACACATTCTAACAAGCGGTGCTATATTATACAAGGAATATAATTTAATACAATTGGGTTAATAAAATCAGGAAGGTGAATCAAAGAATGCATACATGTATGCATGGTCCTAAAAATGTGTAAGAAGCCTATGGTTTGAAAACAGCCCAGAGGTAAGCTTAGTCCTCCCCTGGCCAGATGCAAAATGAATGTGGGTTTTCATGCCATTTCAATGAATGTGAGTTTTAAGGGCAGAAAAGTTTACTGCTCATGCTGAGTCTGTTTTCATTGCGAGCCAGTATTGTTTGTTTAGCAAATGGCTCAGTGTTTGTCTGAAACTCAAGTGTCTGTCATTATTTAAGTTTTATAGTCCTCATAAATAAAATTGCACATATGAGGAACAGACCAAAATAAGACACAATCAGGGACAGTCAAACATATGCTCTGATCTCTTAACCTCTTAGGGAAAGAATCTGGCGAAAATGTGAAAGACTCAAAATCATGGGCAAATTTTAAACTTTACTCTTGTCACCAAAGCAATGGATGAAGGTAAAAAAAAAGTAAAAGGAAATACCAAAAGGCTTTGGCCGACTAAGTTTGAGATGACTGCAAGCTAGGAGCAGTTATTGAATCTCCAAATGACTTAACCATCATGCAGGAATGTTTGTCCCAAACAATAACTGGTGCCAGAATCATGAATTGAAACTAAATTCCAAAAAATACATTACTGTATCCTTTGGGAAGTCATCTACTCCAGGGAACTGCGAAATTGACAATGCCCCCTGAGAACTGACCCAGTTGTTTGGCATTTGGGAACTTGTGTGCACAGTGACCTAAATAGCATGTGCCCAGAGTCATAAGAAAGTCTTCCTGTATTGCACAGCTTATAAACAAATTGATTGTGACTAGATCTAGAGATGTTACTGTCCCCCTTTACAAAGCCCTCATTAGGTCAATCATTTTGTATAATGCCCACTTTGGCACATATCTGTCCAGAGCCATGCAACGATTGGAATGCCCAATGAGATACCTTACTAAAAGGATACAAGTCCTAAACCATAGGTCTTGCATGGATCACCTCAAATATTTATCACTATGCTCAATATCCTACAGAATGCTTAGAGGTGATGTGTCTGGCATACAAGGCATCCTCCAACTAAATACAGATGGACCTACTGAACATCAGCAAGTCAAATGGCATTAGAAATACGCTGTCCAGGTATCTAAACTGAATGTTGTGGAGAGATGGATATATATCACAGAAGCTACCACTGTTCCAGAACAGAGTATCTACTCAAGTAAAACAAAGCTCATCCCTGTCCATATTCAAATGCAACTTGGATCTAAGGATGGATAACAGAAAATGTACTCCAGGATTGTACCTCGTGCCACTAATGGATAGAGGCAGTTCCTAAATGCTGCATCCCTTATATGGGTCTTCTCAAATTATCTATGGTATGATCACAGTTATTCTCACTAGGGCTAATATACAATTGTCAGCCATGGGATAGGTAAGACCAATCAGGAAATGGTAATTCAAGCACCAAAAGGGGACTGACTAAGTTTAAATGTCCTCCAAGTGAACCTATGTTCTGGTAGTAAATAGTTTTAAAAAACTGTCCTTTTTAGATCAGTAAATGCCCCTCTCACCCTCTGCCCGCCTATGACAGCACCACACTGGGGCCCAGAAACAAAGTTAAAAGAAAGTTTTGCTACTGACAATGATCAGCAGTGCAAAATAAATCACACATACCAATCAATGTGAACAAAACGTGTACTATATTTTATAAATAAAATATACCTGATCAATAGGCACTTCAGTTCTTGTATTTCCATCCTCTTTGACCTCTTGCGCACCACGTATTTCACTTCTACTTCCTTTCATTCTGAAAACACCATCCTCTAAAAAAAAAGAAGAATTTGTATATAGTTTGCAGAGCATGAAACTAATGCTTATTCGCATGCATGAATATTGCAAATAGAAACAGTGCACCAATTTTGTGTTCTTTTCCAGGTGCAGTATAAAACAGGCAGGGTGCTAGCTAACACATTTTTTTATTGTACCAGTTCTAAAGCTTGACTGCTATATTTAGAATAAAATGCAGTATGCAGATGTTTATTGTACCGTAGAATGTATGTATATATGATACCAGAACCCATTCTCAGCAAAGGCCTGAGAAAAATTCTATTAAATATATCCATTTCCAGTATTTATTTTATTTATTTATTTATTTGATTTTGTTTACCAGGAAAGTCCGACTGGGAGAAAACCCTTTTTCAACTGAATATGCAGTACAAGTCACAATTAAAATTTGCATATCAGAACATATGATGCTAGGGGGTAGGATCAACATCAATACTTACAATTTCATCGACATTTCCTACCCTAGGGTCCCTGTTATGTTCGGGATCCCTAAGATGCATAAGAGCATCACTGATCCACCTATGCATGCCTTGATAGATGGTAGATGTTCGATTACCCACCCTTGTGCCCGTTTCATTGACAGTATCATTAGCAAATACTTGAAAACCATCCCTCAAATTTGCAAGGACTCTTGGTCGTTCCTGTCTTTGATTAACAATGTCCAATTCGACAAAGACCTCAATTTCTTGACCATTGATGTGGTCGATTTATATACATCAATTCCACATGAGGAGGCTGTCGAATGGACTGAACTCATGCTAAAGGAATGTGGGGCCTCGAACAATGACATCTATTTGGTCACATTCCTACTTGACATCATCCTTTCTTCTAACTTCTTTCTCTTTGAGGGAGGGTACTACCTCCAAAAGAAGGGCATTGCAATGGGCTCGCCCTGTGGTGGCAGTGTTGCCAACCTGTTTGTTGCCTACTGGGAGAAGAAGCACCTCTTCAACCACCCTCTTTTTATGGAGGGTTCAAGAATATATACCCGGTTCCTTGACGATATTTTTATATTGTTTAAAGGAAATGAGGATTCCGCATCAAAACTTATTGACCATATGAACGCTTCTACGGAATTTTAAAAATTCACGTACCACTTCTCGAGGTCCGAGATTGATTACTTAGATGTGCAATTAACTAAGGACCTAGATAACAACAAATTCTGTTCTACCATCTTCAGGAAGACAACATATTGCAATTCATTTTTGCACTTTTCAAGTTGTCACCCCTGGAAGCAAAAGCGTTCCATTGTCAAGGGACAACTGGTCAGGGCAGCACGTATGTGCAGCACTGACGTTGCCTTTGAAAAAGAGTGTCTCTTTTTGGTCGATATGTTTTTGAATCGAGGTTATCCCACTAGCCTTCTCATTGATCTTAAAGATGAAGTATCCTTTAAACAGTTGAATGGGTTTTATTTACCATTATTACTATCTAATGAGCAAGATAAGGTATCTGACCCCTTAGATTTTATCCCTGACTCCACTGGGAATGGCATATTGGAGACTAGTATTAACAATGAGCCTATCCATCATAACACTAGCCCCAATTTCTCTACTGCCTTTATTTCCCCATTTAACTTAAATTCTGGGCATTTGTGCTCTATTATACGTAAAAATTGGTCCTTCATCTCCCACTCTGGTCTACATCACAGATTGGGCTTTACCCCTTTGTTTATTTATAAAAGGGGTAACAATCTCAAGGAATTATTGCAAAGAAATAAAGGGTTTGACCCCATGGTGAAGCACAAAGGCACATTCACTTGCGGTTGTTGCAAGTGGTGCAGATACCTTAGGGTAGGTAATTCGTTTTCTATTGGTAAGAGAAAATTCTCTGTCAATCATAAGATCAACTGCACCACTAGATCTGTCGTGTACATCGCCTTTTGTGAATGTTGCCCTGCCTTCTACGTGGGAAAAACGGACAGGCGCTTTTGTGACCGTATCTATCAGCACCTGTACGCCATTAAAAATAAGAGAAGCGACAATGCCCTCTCCAAGCACATTCTAAGTAATGAGGGGCACAGCTTCCTTTTTATGGGAGTTGATAATATCAAGCCAACTATTAGAGGTGGCCCCCAATCCCTAATCTTAGAAAACTGTGAGTTAGAGTGGCAATTACAACTGGACGCTTTCTCTTATCCTGGATTGAATGATAATTGTAATATATCGTCAATTTTAAAATATAAAAGCTATTTGAGGTGAAGTGGCCTTGGGTTTACATCTTTGATTGGTTGGATTGGTCAGGTAGCCACTTACACAGCCCAATGTATTTGACAACATCACACCAAATACAGGGCTCCCTTTTATTTTAGTGTATTGTTGGACTTAGGTACATTCCACCTTGAATACTTGTCCCAAGCACTTAAAAGTATAGGAGCATGTAGGTCTACTAGCATGCAGTATCTTGTCCTATTAGGGACTAAGTTGTTAATTTACTCCTTTTAAGTTTTTATTAAATTCGTTAGGTCCTTGGTGGCTTATTTAGATATACCTATACATACTTACACATATATATTTTTAATATATACCTTATATATTTTATATTTTATATTTGCACATTCATATTTTATATTTCATTATAATTCATTATAATTTATTCTTTTTACACTAGGTGAAGATTGGTAAACATGATTTTAGACATGGTTTGATTCGCCTTGTGTTTTGGTACTTTGTATACATTTTACAGCCTGAACACTTGTTTAGTAATATATACCTTTAAATGCCTCTAATGTGCCATGAGGAGGATGTGACATCATTAACCTTGTTACTAATGCTTTTTTAAAAATGTGTGAACTCTTTGAGTTGAATGCTGATGAAGCTCCTGTTTTTGCAGGGGCGAAAAACACTGTTCGTTTGTACTGAATAAAGTGCGTTTTCTACTTTCTGGAACCTTGGCTTTGCGTGACACCGTTTTGTTCTTTACTAGTTTTTGTCTTTGTTTTAACAGAACATATGATGCAGTTAATATTAAAATGTAATATAACTAATAGAGAAAGTCCACTGAAAGCTTTTAATTTTTAAAGTGGAGGCAAGATTAATATGGGTTGGGAGGGTGGCCTAACGGTTAAGGTGTTTGCCTTACAAGCACAAGGTGCAAGGTTTGAGTCTCACAAGGGATAAATGGCTAGGCTTACAATGGCTCGCAAGGGCAGTTAGCTTAGTACTAACCTTTGATAACCTATGATTCCTATGAAAGATGAGTACAATTTACATAAATATAGAAATAAGCAATGTTGGGAACAGTATAAGAATGAATTCCACAGATTAACAATACGTTAATGGGCAATTCGCAACACTGCCATAGCACTGACCCTGTTATTGAGTCATTAAGTATATACATACTGTTCCAGAAGTTTAATAGTTTGTACAAAGTCCACAATTCCTAGAGGAATGCAGAGGGAGCCAAAACATTAAGAGGAGCACAGGCAGCTGAACGTAACGAGGCTTAAACTACTTATCGTCTCCCCACAGTTCGTTATGGTGCTCCCATCCTTACTAACCTTCAGGCATCACAAAAATCAAAAAGAACAATGCTGTAACAAAGCTGCCAAATTTGCAGCAAATATCCCTTTCAGAACCCACCACTGTATAGCACTAAAAGCCTAAATTCCTTAGAACTACCCCACCAACTAACATATGCACAGCTTCTTAACCAAAATATGACACAATTTAGGGTCCATGCAAATAGCACCTGTACTCCCCTGCAGTAGTACTGAACAAAGTGAACTAACTCACTATCCAGATAAAAATCTTTAATAGTCACATAGATTAAGCGCTTTCATCTACAAACCGCAGACTTCATCAGAATCCGTTAAAAATGTCATCAAGTGTGCTTATATAGTTACTTACAACCAATAAAATCACTCTAACAATTATATTTTAGATTTTAAATAATCTGTCATTTAAAGAAACAGGAATAAAACTCATTATAATATATTTCACTACATGGAACTCACAATGACCTTACTAAAATGTATTAAAAAAATTTAGGCCTATGTGAAGATTGGGTGAAGATAGATGAAGGCTGCCACCCTAGCCAGATAAAATTTCGGTGATAATTCTGTCATCTGTAAATATTAATGTACACCGGCTTGTTGTCTTAAATGGTAAACATAGTGTTACGTGTGGAACTGGAAATAATGTAACAACAGTGCACTTTACACTGGCCAAGTAAAGCATGTTGTGACCCTTTGATGTAAATACGGCTCTGGCCAGTCTAGATGAAGAAATTCTTGCTATTGTTGTAAGGCCAGAGTTAATGGCCAGAATTTGCATGCATAAATGTCCTTTATTGCTCTGGTTTCTGCCCAGAGGTGAAGAATGTAAATGTAGTTTCTGTTAGCCTGGGAACCCAGGGAAGTGTGAAGAATGATGTAATGTGAATCAAGAATGTGATTTTAAAAACAGAGGAAATCAGAGAGCATTAAGCATTTTTGTCTTGACCATACAACTCAGCACTGCCTTTGCTCTATATGTAAGTTTATCTTAGACTTGTGTTTTCTCTTAGAAATAGAAAGAAACTAGAAAGATTAGACTATGTGTTTTTCTGTGATGTCAGAACTGTACTATTGAATTATTTTTAGTATTTCTCTGTGATCTCTGAACTTTTGGCTAGCACTGTGTAGTAAAAAGTATTGTCTTGTGTTTTCATTATTTATTATTAAATATTTTTAAACCCTTTCAAATGTGGCTGTTTTTGTAGAGATAATTTAAGCTCTTAAGAGTACTTGCATGCCTTTGGCAAAATTGTACAAAGCCACTCTAATAGCTTTAGCCCTGGGCTATACTACCAATTGGATAATATTGCACAGTAATAATTGTACACCCTTTGAAGGGCCTTTGAGTAGCTGATAAATATTAGTGGGTGGTGGCAGCTGACACTACCATATAGTCTGGGAAAAAGGAGCACAGCTGGAGAACCTGTGCCAGCCTTTCCCAGGAGTGTCTGTGTGGTTGTATAAACTCTTCTCAAAGTGTGTGTGTGTGTGTGTGTGTGTGTGTGTGTGTGTGTGTGTGTGTGTGTGTGTGTGTGTGTGTGTGTGTGTGTGTGAGCTACTTGGGCAGGGACACGAAGCACTGGACAGAGAGGGTGCTGGAGGTTTTAGCTTGCCCACTAGGCTAAGATCTGGACCCTATAACTGTGCCAGTGGGGATTCTTATTGGGGACCTGAAGAAAAAGGGAGTGACTGGCCCCGGACTGACTGTGAACTCTGTGGGCTCTTAAGAGAAATAGCACTTTACTATGTGTATTTGTTATCTTTTCCTCCTATATGAGATGCCCCGCACTGGTGTTAGTGGTGAGGATTGAGGCTCCTTGATTGTTGGGCCAGGGCACAGGTATCACATATTGTTTGGCAGTGGTGGGATATCCACACCACATATTAATTGGTTGGCAAATACTAACTGGGTTGTAGTGGTGTGGGTAGATTGAATTCCTGTAGCTTGTATACAGTGAGCTCTGAGGGTGTTTTGTACTCTAAATCAGCCATGCAGTGAATATTCAGAGTTCAGATTACAATTGTTTTATTTCTTTTATTAACTTAGGGTGAGCAGGCAGCATGTCAGCAGAGGAGTATGGAAAGCTGACAAGGAGCCAGATGGCTGAGATGTGCCAGGCTAGGGGACTGGTGCATGGAAACCTGACTAAGGCAGACCTGACTGCAACCTTGGTTACAGCTGCATCAGAAAACACCAACCAGGAGGACAATCAGACTGGCAGTGGAGATATCATACCTTCGGAGAATGGACAGCTCAACCTTTCTGCAGAGGACTTAAACATCCATCTGGAGCTAAAGAGACTTTTGTTGGAGGCCAGGCATTTGGAGATAAAATCTGAGGAAAAGGAGCGACAGAGGAAGCATGAGAGGGAAATGCTGACTCCGCGCCAGAGTCATGGAGGTAATGGGGAAAGGAGTAACTGGATCCCAGAAGCACAAAAGGGCAGTAAATTTCTTCTGCAGTTTAAAGAGGGGGATAATTTTGATAGTTTCATTCATATGTTTGAGTGGGTATGCAAACAGTATAGTGTTGACCAAAGGCTCTGGATACATTACCTGACCCCCTTACTCCATGGTAAAGCTGTAACTGTTTTGTCAAAAATATCTGACATTGCATGTTTTGATTATACGGCTGTTAAAAATCACTTGTTAGAATTGTTTAAGCTAACACCTGAAGCGTATAGGAAAATGTTTTGTGAGCATAGACGCAAGGTAGATGAAAGTGTGTGTGAATATGTTGCTGAACTGAGCACTTATTTCCATAGGTGGGTGAGTGGATGTCAGGTCACCACTTTTGAAGGGCTGACAGACATTTTGGTGAGGGAACAAGCCCTTAGCACTTTGACTGAGGACATGAGGATCTGGTTAGGTGATAGACAATGTGCTACCTCAGATGAGTTGGGGAAAAAGGGAGACCTATACCTGGCAAGCAGGGCAACCTTGCACAGGAAAGGAACCCCCCCCCCCCATACAGCTCATGGGTCTAAAGGAACCCATGGTGAGCAGCACAAACTGCCCCAACAGAATCTACCAGTAGCAGGGGAAGCCACTAGTCCAGGTACACGTCCAGGAGCTAGGGTTAAATGTTTTGAATGCAACCAATGGGGCCATGTGGTATACAGGTGTCCTCGGAGGCAAGTTGGGGAACAAAGGGTGAGGGAGCCAGCAAGTGGGAAAGACAAAATGCCAATAGTAGGTTGTCTTGAGACAACAGAGGTATTGAACTACCATCCTGCAGATGTCCTGATAGGGAAGGATTTGGATGAGGCAGTACCATGTGCTTATACAGTTACACACAGTCAGGCTAGGAGACAAGCATGTGGGTCTGGTAGCCTGGGGGAGGGAGACCCAGACAGACTGCATACTTGCAGCCAGGACTGGTGAGGTGGTTACTTCAGGGAGGGAGCTACTCTGTAGCAGTGAGACTGAATGTGAGCCACAGCTGCTTGTGGATACTGACGGTCTCTTGGACAGAGTGACTGCAAATGTAGAGGTGAGTAGTAGTACCCAGGTTGACAGTGAGGCACCACTGTCAGAGGATGCCAGACTTCCTGTGGAAGGGGAGCTGGGAAGGGTTACCAGGAGAGAGTTGAGACAGGCTCAGCTCTCAGACCCTACATTGCAAGGCCTGAGGCAGGTTGCTAGGGAGGCACCTGATTCTCAAGGAAAGGGGGAAATCTGTATACTGGGACAAAGGGTTACTATACAGAGAGTGGACCCCTAAGGGAGGGCTAGAACATGAGAGGGTACAGCAGTTGGTAGTGCCTACAGCCTACCATCTGGTGCTTCTAGCCATAGCCCATGATATTTCCTTTGCAGGTCATATGGGCATAAAACGTACAAAGAGGTGTATTATGCAGAACTTCTATTGGCCTGAAATTTCCAGAGATGTAACAGGGTACTGCAGGACATGTGAGCATTGCCAAAAGGTAGGCAAGGCAGGAGACAAGGTGAGAGCTCCTTTGATGGCTTTGCCTGTGATTGAGGAGCCATTTCAGAGGGTAGCAATGGATATTGTGGGTCCTCTGAGTACCCCAAGTTCCACAGGGAAAAAGTATATCCTAGTGGTAGTGTATTATGCTACATGATACCCTGAGGCAGTGGCTTTGTCCTCCACTAAGGCAGAGAAGGCGGCAAATGCGTTCTTAGAGATTTTCAGTAGGGTAGGTTTACCAAAATAAATACTGACTGACAGAGGTGCCAATTTCATGTCAGACCTGTTGGCTTGTCTGTGGAAGTCCTGTGGGGTGAAGCACATGAAGACCACCCTCTACCATCTATGGGCATTTGCAGATCAGTTTAAGAGGGAGTGAGACAAATATTTGCCCCATCTGTTGTTTGCTTACAGAGATGTTCCCCAGGAATCCACAGCTTTTTCACCCTTTGAGTTCCTGTATGGGCATAGTGTGAGGGGACCTCTAGATTTAATTTGAGATGAATGGGAAGGTGAGTGCGAGTCTCACAAGGAGTCTGTTGTGGCATAAGTCCTAAATCTCATGGCAAGGCTCAGGGAACTCATGGGCTTGGCTCAGGAGAACCTGGCAGATGCCCAACAACACAAAAAGGTGTGGTATGACAGAAATGCTCGAGCTAGAGAGTATACTGTGAGGCAGCAGGTAATGGTTCTCATTCCTATCAGACACAACAAGCTGCAAGCAGCTTGGGAGGGACCGTGCAAGGTGGTAAAAAAGGTAAGTGATGTTAGCTACATGGTGGAACTGCTAGACAGAAGGCAGGGGCGCAAATTGTACCATGTTAACATGATAAAACCTTGCCATGATAGGGAGGCCCTTGTGCTAAGCATTTGCAGTGGATTGCAGGAGGAGACTGAGGGAGATCTGGGGACTGATCTCCTCAGTGAGGATCAGGCTGACACCTCAGTGGAAGGGGTAGCAATGTCCCAGTAGCTATCTCCTACCCAGGTTCGAGAAATCTGAGCAGTGTTGCAGGAATTTGAGGACATGTTCACTGGGAAACCAGGGTGCACCCATCTGGGGCAGCACCAGGTGGATACAGGACCCCAAAGGCCTATTAGGCAGGCCCCTTATAGAGTACCTGAGAGAGGCAAACAGACACTCAGGAAGGATGTACAGGAGATGTTGGAACTAGGGTTGATTTAAGAGTCCAACAGTCCCTGGGCCTCCCCAGTGGTGCTGGTGCCAAAAGATGATGGCAGCACCAGGTTCTGTGTGGACTACCAGAAATTAGTCACACAGAGTCAAATGCTTACCCCATACCTAGGACAGATGAGGCCCTAGAGCAGCTGGGTGGGGCTAAGTATCTTACAACCATTGATCTTACCAAGGGTTACTGTCAGGTGCTATTGACTCCCAGTGCTAGAGAGAAGTCATCCTTTGTGACTCCTTTTGGCTTGTATGAGTTCACAAAGATGCCCTTTGGGATGAAGAATGTCCCAGCAACTTTCCAGAGGCTGGTAGATCATATCCTAGCAGGAGCAGGAGGGTTTGCCCTTGCTTACCTAGATGATATTGCCATCTACAACCATTCCTGGCCAGAGCACCTTCAGCATGTCAGGGAGGTGCTGGACAGACTACAGAGGGCAGGGTTGACCATTAAGCCGAGCAAATGTCATACAAACCAGCAACCACAATTCCAAACAACAGAGGAAAAAGAACAATCGCCGCAGGAGATAGTAAATGTGGACCAGCTGGAGAACTTAACCATTCTTAGAAGTAATCAAGGTGACTTTAATGTCTATAACTTTAGTTCCATCAGTATTTCACAATGAATGGTTGAATTTTTAGCAAAAGGCTTTAATTTTGTGCCTAGTTCTAAAGCCAACTTGGCTAAAACCATTTGCGATTTAAAGTTATTTGTGCGCAAGCTGAACTTAAATGTTATGTTTGGTAATCATACCAGTATAGCAACAAACGAACAAGTATCTAGCGTATTCAATCCCCCATTACAAAGGACTTTAGCTTTATTTGAGAGAATGACTGAAATGCATTTCAGAGCTTTAATTAATAATCAAAGTTATCTAAACCAAAGTTATAACATCACAAAAGTGGAAAAGGACTTTATCACTTATGTAAAAGCACAACATGTTCGAGTGATGCAACCTGACAAGGGAGGTGGCATCATCTTTATGGATGATGTTGAATACAATAGGAGAATGCACTCCATGTTGTTTAGTCCTAATTATGAAAAGGTTTCTTTAAATCAACTTAATCAGGCATACCAACGCATTAGAACATTTTTAAGTGATTTGTTTATAGAAGCCTCTATTTCCATTGATATCAGTATTTAAGTATGCCAGCCCCCTTGATACCAGTTATTTTTGGTACACCAAAATGACATAAAAGTTTATGTAACCCCCCCTTTTCGGACCATAATAGATGAACGTAAATCTATTACATATGCCTGCGCTAAATGGGTAGATTTTAAGCTCAAATTACCTTTACAGTCGGAATCACAAATTTGTAGAGATTTCTGGGCCTTTCTAGAAAATTTGAATGAATTACCATTTGACCCATCTTATAATTATTTGACTGTACATATTAAAGACTTGTATACAGTCATTCCACAAGACCTTGGTTTGGATTGGGTAAGGGAATTCCTTCTGTTTAAGCAAGTAGAAGGAAAAGAGGTTGATCTTATTATTGCATTATTAGAAATTGTTTTAAGTAACAATTTCTTTATGTTTAAAGGGGAGTACTTTCTACAAAAATCAGGGGTAGCTATGGGCTCCCCTTGTGGTGACAGCTTTACTAATGCAGTCATGGCCTTTTGGGAGAGGACATTTTTATTTCAAAATTCAATCTTTAAAGAAAAAGTTGCCTGGTATACTAGGTACTAGGACGATATGTTCTTTATCCTAAAAGGTGACGTAAGTGATGCAGACCACTTGGCTGAGACCATGACATCTTTTACGAATTTTCTGGAAATTACTTTCCAATTTAATTGTCAGAGTATTACTTTTTTGGATATCAACCTCTGTAAGGATGTAATCTTTAACAGGTTCGCAACATATATTCATAGAAAATCTACATATTGTAATTCTTTCTTACATTTCCAAGGTAACCACCCGTACCACCAAAAGAGAGCTGTGGTTAAAGGTCAATTAGTAAGGGCTTCGAGAATGATTTCTAGTAATGATGCATTCTTGAGGGAATGTCAAAATTTGAAAATTATGTTCACAAACCGTGGATATCCAGTTTCCCTTATTGACCATTTTATTGGTGAGGTTAAATTAAAGAGAGAGGTAGGGCATTTTAAACCCATTCTGTCAAGAGGGCATGTTTCAGAGGGTGGACTTGTAGGCTCACCAATTTTATTGATTAATGATAGAAGCATACATGAAGATGGTAAGAAAAATTATAATATTAGTTTTTCAACTCAGTATTCCACTAAGGCAAGCGAATTTAGAAATATTTTAGTTAATAACTGGGACCTCATATTGGAGGACCATACCATTATGAATCTCTTAGGGATGAGACCTTTGGTAACTTACAAGCATGGCCCGAATTTAAAAATGTTACTTGAAGCCCCTAACGTTACATATAGGCATGCACAAGGAATGTTCAAATGTGGACGTTGTAATTATTGTAAGCACGTCCAGATGGCAACATCTGTATTCATCTGTGGAACTAAATATCTTATTAAGATGCGTTTTACTTGTGATAGCCAAGGCATAGTTTATCTGGCTATTTGTCATCAGTGCTTAGCTTTTTACTTAGGTAAAACTGAGCGTGCATTCAAACAATGTATATACGAAGAACATCTTTATAATATTTCCAAGAACATCAGTACTAATGCCTTGGCTAGGCACATAGCTGAATTCCAGTCTCATAGTTTCCAATTTATTGCTGTGAATCATGTATGCAAAAATCTTCAGGGTGGCCCATGGCAGCTTAAATTAGAGGTACGTGAATTAATGTGGCAATTGCAGACTAATGCACATATTTTTCCTGGATTAAATAAAGCTTGTTCCATTAAATGCCTTTTAAAATTAAAGGCATTAGATAGATGAAATATGGTTTTAAAAAATATACACGCATTTTCAAAAAAGTTTTTATAATCTTCAGTATGTCAAAAATTCACATATAGGTATTTATAGAAAATAAAGTTAATTTCAAGCTTTGAGAGTGGGATGAATTCATTTGGAATTTTAATGCTTGTATTTAAAATGTTCTACTATGCATTGAATGGGAGTTCAGTATGTGTCTTTAAATAATGTTTTGTTTATGATTAATTAATTAATTTGATAACCTATTTGTTTAGATTGGCTTAATTATGTAGTCTTTTTAAGGCATGGATAGCTGGGTAATAATGTCTGAAGAAGTACATATGAATTTTTGTACGAAAGTGCTTACATTAAATTGTTAGTGTGATTTTACTTTTCCACTTCTTGTTTTTGTTTTAAATGTCAGGTGGGTATGGCAGAGGTCTCCTACCTAGGACATAGAGTGGGGAGTGGTAAGATAAGGCCAGAACCTGCCAAAGTGGAAGCCATTCAGGTATGGCCTATACCTCTTACTAAAAAGCAGGTGAGGGCATTTTTAGGGACAGCAGGGTACTACAGAAAGTTCAGCCCCAGTTATAGTACCATAGCTGCTCCCCTCACAGATCGGACAAGGAGGAACAGACCAGATAAGGTACTGTGGACCCTAGCATGTGAGCAGGCATTCCAGAAGCTTAAAGAAGCTTTGGGGGGACCCCCTGTGTTAGCCAGTCCAGATTACAGCAAAGAATTTGTTGTGCAGGTGGATGCTTTGAACCATGGGGTGGGGGCTGTACTTAGCCAGATTTCTTCAGAGGGAGAAGAGCACCCAGTGGTTTTTCTCAGTCATAGGCTCCAACCTAGGGAGGAATGCTATGTATAGAAGGAAATTCACTGTTATGACAGATCACAACCCCCAACATGGTTAAAAAGAGCCAGCCAGCAAAATGCCAAGTTGCTAAGATGGAGCCTGGGGTTGCAAGCATATGATATGTCCATGTAGCACCGCAGTTGGATTTGCAATGGCAATACAGATGGGGTCTCAAGACAGGGAATGGGGTAAGGTATACTCAGATAGACCTAACTCCCTCAAGCAGAATTTCTCAAGGGTCCCTTGAAAAACTAGCTTGTGTTCTCCAGGGGGGGGGGGGGAGAGATATGTGAAGATTGGGAGAAGATAGATGAAGGCTGCCAGCCTAGCCAGATAGAATTTTGGAGATAATTCTGTCATCTGTAAATATTAATGTAAACCACAGACTTGTTGTCTTAAATGATAAAAATGGTGTTAGATGTGGAACTGAAGATAATGTAACAACAGTGCACTCTACTGACCAAGTAAAGCATGTCGTGACCCTTTGATGTAAACTCTGGCCAGTCTAGATGAAGTAATTCTTGCTATTGTTGTAAAGCCAGAGTTAATGGCCAATATTTCCATGCATAAATGTCCTTTACTGCTCTGGTTTCAGCCCAGAGGTGAAGAATGTAAATGTAGTTTCTCTTACCTGGCAACCCATGGAAGTGTGAAGAATGATGTAATGTGAACCAGGAATGTGATTTTAAAAACCGAGGGAATCAGAGAGCATTAAGCATTTTTGTCTTGACCATCCAACTCAGCACTGTCTTTGCTCTATATGTAAGTTTATCTTAGACTTGTGTTTTCTCTTAGAAATCGCTAGAAACTAGAAAGATTAGACTGTGTTTTTCTGTGATGTCAGAAGTGTACTACTGAATTATTTTTAGTATTTCATCTCAGCCTAGTGATCAAGCTAAAACCTCCAGCACCATCTCTATCCAATTAGTGCTTCCTGTCCCTGCCCAAGTAGCTGACACATACACACTTTAAGATTTGATTTAGATACAGACACACAGACACTCCTGGAGAAGGCTGGCACAGGTTCCCCACCTATGCCCCCTTTCTACCCAGACTATAAGGTAGTACCAACTGCCACCAACCACTGCTATCAGCTACTATAAGGTCCTTCCCAAAGGATGACCAGTTTCACTGTGTAATATTACTGCTATCCAAACAGTAAGTGTGATGAATAGCAAGATTATTGGAGTGGCTTGGACAGCATCACCCAATACATGCAAGTACTCTAGAGCTTAAATTGTCTCTACACAAAACAGCCACAGTTGAAAGGTTTAAAAATAGTTAATAATAAATAATAAGAACACAAGCCAAATCTCATCAATTCAACACAGTGCTAATTAAGAGTTCAGAAATCACAGGAAACTTTAAAACAATACTGTAGGATAGTCTGACATAAATATAAAAATCAGCTAGACTAATCTGGCTAAACCCCTATCTAACTCTAACAGAAATCAGTGCTCTAAATACTACTTACATGCAGAGCAAGCAAGTTCTGGTGAGTTGTTGTCAGATCCAGATCAAGATACAAAATGCTCAAATCTTTCTCTCTGAGATAGTCTTAAATTAATATACACATTACTGCTGAGTCATTTCATATTACAAAATTGTTATTACTTCTCCTTTAGTTCCCAGGCTAACAGAAACTCCAGAATCTACATTTCTTTGTAACCTGCACATGGCCAGGAAGCCACAGCAATAAAATACACTTTTACATGTAAAACTTTAGTAATTATCTCTTAAATTAAGATAATAGGAAAAACTTGCTAGCTCAGACATCCTGTCTCTGAGCTTGAGATCAAACACAGTTGTACAGCTTTCTTCCAGCAGTGTGCACTGTGGTTACATTTTTGAAGTTCAGCATATAACACATTTTTCTTACATTTAGTTTTCTTACATTTGTAAAAACAAGCCTGTGGATTACATTAATATTTACAATGACATATAATTATTTACAAAATTCTATCTAGCTAGGCTGGCAGCCTTTCACTTTATCACATTTCTACCCCCCCCCCAAGAACCCAAGCTAGTTTTTCAAGTGTCCCTTGAGAAACATTGCTTGAGAGGGTTGAGTCTGTCTGGGTATACCTTACCCCATTCCCAGTCTTGACAGCCCATCTGCGTTGGTGCTGCTAACCCCACTGTAGTGCTGCACTGGCATATCATATGCTTGCAGCCCTAGCCTCCATCTTAGCAATTTGGCATTTTGCTGGCTGGCTCAGTGTAACCATGTTAGGGGACTGTGATCTCTAACTACAGTGAATTTCCTTCCATACACATAAGGCGGAAGTTTGTGCAGTGCCCGCACTATGGCTAGACATTCCTTTTCTCAGCTTCATAGCATTCCTTCTGGGTTCAAGCCTAAGAGTGAGATAAATGACTGGGAGCTCTTCTCCCTCTGAAGAAATCTGGCTAAGTACAGCCCCCACCCCATGGTTTGAAGCATCCACCTGCACAACAAATTCTTTACTGTTGTCTGGACTGGCTAACACACGGGGTCCTCCCAAACTTCTTGAAGCTTCTGGAATGCCTGCTCACATGCTGGGGTCCACACTACCTTATCTGGCCTGTTTTTCCTTGTCAGGTCTGTGAGGGGAGCAGGTATGGTACTACAACTGGAGATGAACTTTCTGTAGTACCCTGCTGTCCCTAAGAATGCCCTCACCTGCTTTTTGGTAACAAGTGTAGGCTATGCCTTAATGGCTTCCACTTCGGCAGGTTCTGGTCTGATACTTACCACTCCCCACTCTGTGCCCCAAGTAGGATACCTCTGCCATACCCACCTGACATTTGCTGGGCTTAATGGTCAACCCTGCCCTCTGTAGTCTGCCCAGTACCTCCCTGACATGCTAAAGGTGCTATTGCCTGGAATGGCTGTAGATGGCAATATCATCTATGTAACCAAGGGCAAACCCTCCTGCTTCTGCTAGGATATGATCTACCAGCCTCTGGAACGTCACTGGGGCACTTTTATCCCAAAGGGCATCTTTGTGAACTTATACAAGCAAAAAGGAGTCATAAAGGCTGACCTCTCTCTACACTGGGAGTGAAGGGTACCTGCCAATAACCCTTGATAAAATCAATGGTTGTAAGATACTTAGCCCCACCCAGCTGCTCTAGGGCTTCATCCAACCTAGGCGTGGGGTAAGCATCTGACTCAGTGTGACTATTTAATTTCCTGTAGTCCACACAGAACCTGGTGCTGCGATCCTTCTTTGGCACCAGCATCACTGGAGAGGCCCAGGGACTGATTGGCTCTTGAATTACCCCTAGTGCTACCATTTTCTGCATCTCCTACCTCAGAATATGTTTGACTTTCTCAGGCACCATATAAGGAGCCTGCCTAGTAGACCTTTGGGGTCCTGTATCCACCTGGTGCTGCACTAGGTGGGTACACCCTGGTTTCCTAGTAAACATGTCCCCATACTCCTGTAACACTGCTCAGATTTCTCAAACTTGGGTAGGAGTTAGCTGCTGGGACATTGCTACCCCTTCCACTGAGGTGTCAGTCCGAGCCTCACTGAGGAGATCAGTCACCAGATCTCCCTCAGACACTTCCTGCAATCCACTGCAAAAACTTAGCACAAGGGCCTCCCTATTATGGTAAGGTTTCATCATGTTAACATAGTACAATTTGTGCCCCTACCTCCTGCCTAGCAGTTCTACCATGTAGTTAACATCACTGACCTTCCTTACCACCTTGTAGGGTCCTTTCCAAGCTGCTTGCAGCTTGTTGTGTCTGACAGGAATGAGAACCATTACCTGCTGCCCTATAGCATACTCTCTAGTTCGAGCATTCCTATCATACCAGACCTTTTTCTGTTGGGCTTCTTCCAGGTTCTCCTGGGCCCAGCCCATGAGTTCCCTGAGCCTTGTCCTGAGGTTTAAGGCATATGCCATAACAGACTCCTGGTGAGATTCACACTCACCCTCCCACTTATCACAAATAAAGTCTAGAGGCCCCCTCACCCTATGCCCATACAATACCTCAAAGGGTGAAAAACCTGTGGATTCCTGGGGAACCTCTCTGTAAACAAACAGCAGATGGGGCAAATATTTGTCCCACTCCCTCTTAAACTTCTCTGCAAATGCTCATAGCATGGACTTGAGTGTAGAGTTTAACCTCTCAACAAGACCGTTAGTCTGGGGATGGTAGAGGGTTGTCTTTAGGTGCTTCACCCCACAGCACTGCCACAGACAAACCAGCAAGTCTGACATGAAATTGGCACCTCTGTCAGTCAGTATTTCTTTTGGGAAACCTACCCTGCTGAAAATCTCTAACAAAGCATTTGCCACCTTTTCTGCCTCAGTGGTGGACAAAGCCACTGCCTCAGGGTATCTTGTAGCATAATCTACTACCACAAGAATATACATTTTCCTTGTGGAACTTGGGGTGCTCAGAGGCCCCACAATATCCATAGCTACCCACTGAAATGGCTCCACAGTCACAGGCAAAGGCATCAAAGGACCTTTCACCTTGTCTCCTGCCTTGCCTACCTTTTGGCACTGCTCACAGGTCCTGCAGTACTCTGTTACATCTCTGGAAATTCCAGATCAATAAAAGTTCTGTATAATGCATCTCTTTGTACGTTTTATGCCCATATGACCTGCTAAGGGAATATCATGGGGTGTGGCTAGAAGTGCCAGATGGTAGGATCTAGGCACTACCAACTGCTGTACCCTCTCACCTTCTAGCTCTCCCTCAGGGGTCCACTCTCTATACAGTAACCCTTTGTCCCAGTATACAGATTTCCCTTCCCTTGAGAATCAGGCACCTCATTAGCTACCTCTCTCAGGCCTTGTAATGTAGGGCCTGAGACCTAAGCCTGTCTCATCTCTCTCTTTGTAATCCTTCACAGCTCCCCTTCCACAGGAAGTCTGGTATCCTCTGACAATGGTGCCTCACTGTCAGCCTGCGTACTACTACTCATCTCTATCCTTGCAGTGACTCTGTCCAAGGGACCATCAGTACCCACAAGCAGCTGTGGCTCACATTCAGTCTCACTGCTACAGAGTAGCTCCCTCCCTGAAGTAGCCATCTCACCAGTCCTGGCTGCAAGTGTGCAGTCTGTCTGGGTCTTCCCCAGGCTACCGGACTCATATGCTTGTCTCCAGGCCTGACTGCATGTAACTGCATGAGCACATGCTACTGCATTATCAGAATCATTCCCTATCAGGACATCTGCAGGGATATCCTCAAACATACCTACTTGCTGGCTTCCTTTTCCACCCTCCCAGTCAAGGTGAATGCTAGCCAAAGGTATTTGGAATGGGGTTCCCCCTAAAGCTCTGACTGGAGTCGACTGCCCAAGCAAGTAGTGCTCCTCTTTAACCATTGTAGGCTTCACAATGATTATGTCAGTGGCTTTGTCTCTCTTAGCAATGGCCTCTTTGCCATTAACTACAATAAGATATAACCTCTGGTGGTAGTTTGGTACCCTTGTTGTCTCAAGACAAGCTACTGTTGGCATTTTGTCCTTCCCACTTACTGGCTCTCCCACCTTTTGTTCCTCACATTGCCTCTGTGGACATCTATATGCCACATTCCCCCACTAGTTGCATTCAAAACATTTAGCCCTAGGTCCTGGACATGTACCTGGACTAGTGGCTTCCCCTGCTACTGTCAGATTCTGTTGGGGTAGTCTGGGCTTCCCACCATGGGCTCCTTTAGACCCATGAGCAGCACTGGGTGTCTCTTTCCTGTGCAGTGATGCCCTGCTTGCTAGGTATAGGTCTTCTTTCTTCCCCAACTCATCTGAAGTAACACATTGTCTATCAGCTAACCAGATCTTCATGTCCTCAGGCAAAGTGCCAATGGCTTATTCCCTCACCAAAACGTCTGCCAGCCCTTCAAAAGTGGGGACCTGACATCCACTCACCTATCTATGAAAATAAGTGCTTAGTTCAGCAACATATTCACACGCACTTTCATCTGCCTTGCGAATATGCTCATAAAACATTTTCCTATAAGCTTTAGGTGTTAGCTTAAACAATTCTAGCAAACAATTCTTAACAGCAATATAATCAAAAAATTCATGATCAGGTAGTTTAGACAGCACAGTTACAACTTTACCATGGATTAAGGGGGTCAGGACCCATACCCAGAGCGTTTGGTCAACATCATACTGTTTACATACCCTCTCAAACATATAAATAAAACTATCAAAATTATCCCCCTCTGTAAACTGCAGAAGAAATTTACTGACCTTTTGTGCTTCTGGGATCCAGTTACACCCTTCCCCATTACCTCCATGACTTGGCGAAGAGTCAGCATCTCCCTCTCATGTTGCCTCTGACTCTCCTTTTCCTCAACTTCCAGGGGTAGCAGTTTCTCATTTTGCTCAGCCTGCAGACATCTCAGTCTCTCAGCTGCTTCTGTTTACAAACACCTGGCCTCCAACTCAAGTCTCTTTAGCTCCAGATGGATTCTTAAGTCCTCTGCAGAAAGGTTGAACTGTCCATTCTCTGAGTGTTGTACATCTCCACAGTCAGTCTGATTGTACCCCTGGTTGCTGTTTTCTGCTGCAGTTGTGACCAAAGTTGCAATCATGTCTGCTTTAGTCAGGTTTTCATGCACCAGTCCTTTAGCCTGGCACATGTCAGCCAACTGGCTCCTTGTCAGCTTGCCATACTCCTTTGCTGACATGCTTGCCTGCTCTCATTGACTAACTAAGTTAACAAAAGAAATAAAACAATTGTGAACTGAACTCTGAGTATTCACTGTGTGGCTGATTTAGAGTAAAAAAACACCTTCAGTGATCACTGTACACAAGCTACAGGAATTCACTATCCACATCACTACAAGCCAATTAGTATGTGATGTGGCTAACTCACCACTGTCAGCCAATTAATACTTAATGTGGATATCCCACCACTGCCAAACAATTAATATGTGATGCCAGTGTACTGGCCCAGTAATCACGGAGCCTCAATCCTCACCATTAGCACCAGTGAGACGCGTGCACATTGGGGATAACAAGTACACACACACACACACACACACACACACGCACACACACGCACACACACACACACACACACACACACACACACACACACACACACACACACACACAGTAAAGTACAATTTCCCTTAAGAGCACACAGAGATTACAGTCAGTCTGGGGCTGGTTTCTCCCTTTCTGTCCAAATCCCCAGTAAGACTCCCCACTGGCACAGCTATAGGGTCCAGATCTCACCCTAGTGGTCAAGCTAAAACCTCCAGCACCATCTCTGTCCAACCAGTGCTTCGTGTCCCTGCCCAAGTAGTTGACACACACACACAGTTTAATTTAGATACAGACACACAGACACTCCTGGGGAAGGCTGGCACAGGTTCTCCAGCTATGTCCCCTTTCTGCCCAGACTATAATGTAGTACTGACTGCCACCAGCCACTACTATCACCTACTATAAGGCCCTTCCGAAAGGGTGCCCAGTTTCACTGTGTAATATTACTGTTATCCAAATAGTAAGTGTGCTGAACAGCAAGACTATTGGTGTGGCTTGGACAGTATCACCAAATACATGCAAGTATTTTAGAGCTTAAATTATCGCTACACAAAACAGCCACAGTTGAAAAGTTTAAAAATATTTAATAATAAATAATAAAACACAAGACAAATCTCATCAATTCAACACAGTGCTAATCAAGAGGTCAGCAATCACAGGAAACTTTAAAACAATATTGTAGGATAGTCAGACATAAATATAGAAAACAGCTAAACTAATCTGGCTACATTCCTATCTAACTCTAAGAGAAATCAGTGTTCTAAATACTACTTACATGCAGAGCAAGTAGGTTCTGGTGAGTTGTTGTCAGATCCAGACCAAAATACAAAATGCTCAAATCTTTCTGCCTGAGATAGTCTTAAATTGAGATACACATTACTGCTGAGTCATTTCACATTACATCATCTTTATCACTTCTCCTGTAGTTCCCAGGCTAACAGAAACTTCAGAATCTACATTTCCTTGTAAGCTGCACCTGGCTAGAAAGCTGCAGCAAGAAAAGACACTTTTACATGTAAAACTTCAGTAATTATCTGTTAGATTAAGACAATAGAAATAATTTGCTAGCCCAGACATCCTGTATCCAAGCTTGAGATTAAACACAGTTGCAATTCTTTACTTAAAAGCTTTCTTCCAGCAGGTGCACTGTGGTTACATTTTTGAAGTTCAGCAGATAACACAGTTTTTTTACATTTGTAAAAACAAGCCCGTGGATTACATTAATATTTACAATGACATAGAATTATTTACAAAATTCTATTTAGCTAAGCTAGCAGCCTTTCAGTTTATCACAGAAGTCATCAATTAAAGGGGGTATAACTACAATGTCTAAAACATAAAAAAGAATATTTCCTAAAATGACTGCAAGCAAGTGCATTTTTAGCTGACACATTTTTTACATCCTTGTTTTTAATAGCTGTAACATGTTTTATAAATACATTTAGCAAACCTTCTAACGGTTCTGCCCACATACAAACTGGGACAAGATTCACAAAATGCAAGGTAAACTACTCTTTGAGTGTAACAAGAGTTTCTATTTTTAGACAAATCTGAGTTTTATCATGCTGTAAAATAACAAAAGAACCTTCAAAAACATGTCTGCAATATTTACAATGCTGACAATGGAATGTACAACATAGGACTAATGCAGTGTGTTAGAAACATAAAAGCTGGACCATCTCATCAAAAATTATTTTAAATTAAGTGTTCTTTGGTAAGCAAAAAAGAAGTTATGTCTTACCATAATGTTCCATGTGAGTTGTTGATCTTCTTTCAGTCATCACTGTTCCGAGTCCTTGGAACAGAGTTGGCCTAATACCAAGCTCGCGTACACCAAAAACTCTCGAGCTAAGCTACTACCCACAATGCCCTTGACATAGTTACCTCAGATCAAGTTTGCATGCAGCATATAGGAGAAAAACAGAAAGACAGAGGCTATCTCTGCGCAAAAACCCTGAAACACCACAAGGACCCAGAAGATCCACCAGGAGCCTTTGGTGGGGGACGGTGGGAGGGTGTGATGACTGGAAGATGATCAACAACTCAGATGGAATGTTATGGTAAGACATAACTTCTGAAGTTGCTAATTTTCTTCCTATTCATCACTGATGGGACAGAATCCCAAGCTACTTGGAGAACCTGGGTGGTCCTTATGGAAGAACATCCCTGAGAACCATTGAGCCAAAGGCCACTCTTCCCCTGGAGACCAACAAATCCAATTTGTAATGCTTGATGAAGGTATGGGGTTTAACCCAAATGGTTGCTGCACAAATGTCATACATGGAAGCCCTGAAGTGAAAGGCAACCAAAGTTGCGATGGCTCTAGGTGAATAAGCTTTGATTCAAACAGGTTTAGATTAATTCGCTAGGGAGTATGAAAAGGTAACACAATTTCTGAGCTATTTTGATACAGCACACCTATTCTTGGGCCAGAAAAGGAAATGAAAAGTTGGTCTGACTTCCAGAAGGACTTAGTCCTGTTTAAGTAGAAATGTAGTTGTCTATGTATGTTCAATGAATGTAGGCAGTATTCTTCCTTGTTGGAATAATTTGGGAAAAACACAGGGAGCTCAATGGACTGGTTAATAGAGAAGTCGGACACCACTTTGGGGAGAAAGGATGGGTTAGTACGAAGGGATACTCTGTCCTTATGGAAGATTAGATATGGACTCTTGATGCATAAGGCTTGTAACTCAGATATCCTTCTGGCTGATGTGACCGCTACCAAAAAGAAAAATTTCCATGACAAGAATTTTAGATCACATGTCGCAGCAGGCTCAAAGAGGAGTAGAGAGAGAGATTGTAGAACTTGGGAGAGATTCCATGTCTCAACAGGTTGCCTGATATGAAGTCTGCTATGGAACCCCCCCCCCCCCGAGAAAGGTCTTGCAAAGTCAGGTGCAGATAAGAGGAACACCATCTGAACCATTGTGGAAATTGGAAATAGCTGCTAAATGGACTCGAACAGTAGAAGCTGATGCCCCATTGTCAAACAACTCAGAAAAAATACTGGAGTATATCAGCTTTAGGAGCTGAAAAAGGATCTATCATCTGATTATTAGACCAGATAGCAAATCTTTTCCACTTGTCTTTGTAGAGTTTTCTGGTGAATGGTTTATGGGAGGCCAGAATAATATTGCGGACAGGAGAGGAGAGGGTATCCTGCCTGGCGACTAATGGAAGTGGAGAAACCAAGCTGTCAGCTTGAGAATGGACAGATTTGGGGAAGTCAGCCCTTGTGGGCAAGATATCAGGTCCTGATGAGTGTCCAGGATCCAAGGAGGCTGTAATAGGTGAGGTCAGAGGAAGGGAAACCACACTTGTCGAGGCCAGAAAGGGGCAATGAAGATTACTTTGCATCTCAACTGGATTGCTTTCTTTAGAAATAGGAGTATCAAAGGTATTGGAGGATAAGCATAGAGGAGACCCATGGGCCAATCATGAGTCAAAGCATCAATTGGTGATTCCCTGACTGGGAAGAAGAGGGCAAAGTAGCTGCTGCATTTGTTGTCTAAAGGGGAAGCAAAAAGATCGCAGCAACGATGGCCCCAATGGCTGAAGATTTGTGCCGTCGCATTCGGGTTGAGAGACCACTCGTGTGGACGGAGGATGCATCTGCTCAGCCTGTCCGCAATCACAGTGGAGCTCCCTGGGATATGCGTTGCAATTAGAAAGCAGTTGGGAGCAATCGGCCAATGCCAAATTCTCATGACCTCACAACATAGGAGGTAGGATTTGGTCCCTCTCTGTTTGTTTATGTACCAGACAGACATATTGTCAGACTGGATTGCAATCATTCCCAATGAAAGGAGTGGATGATGTGCCTGCAGCACTAACAGCACTGCTTTTAACTCCAGGATGTTGATATGCAAGTTGACCTCCAAGCTGGACCACGTGCCTTGGACTGTCTTTCCCTGGAAGTGGCCCCCTCCCTGTCAGGGAAGTGTCCGTAGTCACCATGGCATCAGGTTGGGGAGTCTGGAAGAGGCGGCACCAAAGGTTTTCATCTGTACTCATCCACCAGAGGAGATCTCGTTTGTAGGAACTGGTGATGAGGATCTGTGAGTTTAGAGGATGGAGACTGGATATCCACTGGGACAAAAGGAGCCATTGTAATAGTCTCATATGCAATATTGCCAGGGGGACAATCGGGATGGCTGCTGCCATAGACCCCAAAGCCTGTAGAACTTCCCTTGCAGACACCTTCCTTTGCCAGAGTAGCGCTTATACTTGTAATCTTAATCTCTGAAGTCTGTGAGGAGGGAGAGAGACTTGGCTTGTTTGAGTATTGAATACTGCTCCTATAAATTCCAATTGTTGGGTTGGATGAAGGTTGGATTTTTCCCAGTGTATTGTGATGCCTAGAAACTCCTTCAATACTAGAGTGTAGCGGAGGGCCATGACCAGTAGGCACTTGGTGGGGGCGGAGAGGAGCCAACCGTCTAGATATGGAAACACCTGGAATCCCTGAAGTCTCCGATGAGCTGTTACCACTGCTAGGCATTTCGTGAACACTCTGGGGGCCATCAAGAGACTGAATGGCAGGGCTCTGAATTCCCATCTGGAAGCGAAGGAGACTCCTGGAGCGCTTGTCCATTTTGATGTGATAATATGCATCCCAGAGATCTATCAAGCACATCCACACACCCTCCGAAAGAAAAGGGAGAATGGATTGTATCATGACCATGCGGAATTTGGTCTGAACTACTGATTTGTTTATGAAAAACAATAAGCAACAGGAACCACCAAAAAGTAAACGCTCCCAAACCAATCTCCGTGGTAAAACTTGTAAAAATAAAAACAAAGTATGGGAGCAGACCTATGCAAAGAGACGTTGCATAATAGTAATGTTCATTCCATGAAACAAAATTCAAGTCCACGAAAGTCTATACTTTACCTTATATAGTTCATCCATTAAGTATGCTAATAAATAATGACATCACTACAATAAAATTTAAAAAGACAAGCTAATACAAAAATTAATACTAGTGTATTAAAAATATATATATTAATGAACTATATAAGGTATAGTGTTTTCTGTTCTTCTTGTTAATGGTTTGAAAAAGCCCTTTGGCGAAAGTGCTTACCTGTCTTGTATATGGAATAAAAGCCCTTTTGATTTTTATGGACTTTCGTGGACTTGAATTTTGTTTCATGGAATGAACATTACTATTATGCAACATCTCTTTGCGTAGGTCTGCTCCCATACTTTGTTTTTATTTTTACAAGTTTTACTGATTTGTTTAGTTGGCTGAGATCCAAAATGGGTCTCCAGTCACCGGTCTTTTTTGGCACCAAAAAGAATCTTGAGTAGAAACCAGATCCACACTGGTCTGGGGGTACTTGCTGGATGTCTCATTTTAGACAGCTTTCATATCTCTGAGGCTGCTTCTTCCCTTTGACTGGGCGGAACATCGGGAAGGCATTTTGGAGGTCATGGGTAAGAGATTAGAGGGATGTAATAAACTCTTTATTCCCTGCACCCACTGATCATTTGTAATAGAATGCCAGGCAGCTTGTTGCAGAGAAAAACAAGCCCCAACTTCTTCCAGAGGAAAGCAATCGGGCAGCGCTTCAGGAGCACTGATAAGGTCATCCAGAGAAAGAATCCCTGAAGTCCTGATTTCAGGGACCCCCTCTGCCCCTAAAGGGATGTCTTCCATTATTGGAACCCCCTCTGCCTCTGGGGGAATCCTCACCATGTGCACTACGGAAAGGGCCTTGAGATTTTTTGTGCCATATCTTTCCACTCCTCTGGTTCCTTGAGATAGAGCACTGAGGTTTGGAAAAACGTAGGCCAATGGCAGACAAGGTTTTTTCCATCCTGCTCGCACCTGGCTAATGTGTCCTTCACTTTAGAACCAAACAAAGTAGACGGTTCAACAGGGGCATTCAAGAAGGAAGACTTGAAGGAGTCTGCGAGGTCACAAATGTGCATCCAGGCGTGGTGTCTCATAATTACACCTGCACCCGTAGCTCTAGCCGCTCCTTCAGTTGCATGGGACAGCAACCTCATGGACGAGTTGGTGATTGACTCTAGGTTAGCAAGCTGAGAAGCAACTTTATCGTGTGCTCTGTCAGAAATTTGACCCCGGGTTCCAGACAGTTCCGAGATGAGATCTCTTTGGAGCCCCATAAAATGTGCCAAATAATTCGGAGACGTGACAGCAAAGGTCGCTGAAGCAAAAACTCACTTCCCTAATCTGTCCACCACCTGGGACTCTCTGTTGGGTGGATGGACAGTAGGACTTTCCTTTGCAAGGTCCTTTTTTGTGGCAGCCGCCACCACCATAGTATCTACTGGTAAGCCTCTAGACCAATGGGGCTGTTCATCTGGAGGGGAAAGTATCTTGTCTGATCTCCGGGGAATGGCCTCAACAGTATCAGGGCTCTTCCACGCCCGCTGCACGATGAGCTGGACTAACTTGTCAGCGGGGGTGGGGTCACCCAAGAAGTAGGGGACCGAGAGCGGAAAGCCTGCAGGAATACAGATTCCTCTGAGGAAGGATTGGAGGGCTTCCAGTCTCCCCTCTGTCTCAAAATTTCCAGGATGTCCCCAAAGGAGACATCATCAGGGGGTGACAGTGGGGATCCTTCCCCATCATCGTAGTCCATATCCTCCATAAGGGACTCCTCCGGGGAGTCCATGTGTTTCCTCTTACACATCCGTTTCTGAGGTTGTTCTCCAGTGGGAGCATCTGAAGAAGACTCAGAAAGGAGGTTACCCTGTACAGGGGTTTCCTGAGGCTTCCCCTCTTGGTGCCCTAGGGAGGTGGCCTGTGATAACTGCAGCTCAGAAGGAGCAAGGGGAAGGTCCAACATAGGAGGAGCACTTCCTGAAGCAAGTACGCTCTCCATCACCTGAAAGGCAGGCCTGCCCAAAGAGGAATGGGAGCCTGGAACCGAGGAAGACACTCTCGGAACCGGGGTCACACCCCGCTCCATGTGGCCCACTCCTGGGGACAGAGCCCCAAGCAAAACTGAGGCAGGTGTCGCTCCTGGATCCGAAGACGGAACTGATGAAACAACTGGCACCATACCTGGAGCCAGGGGTTCCACCTCCCAAGCATGAGTTTGAGGAAGGGGTGGTTCCAAAGGAACCAAAATCCAAAGGGGGCCTTGGAGCCTCAGAGAAGGTCACTGTCAGTGCCGAGAAGAGGATTCCCCCCAAGGACATCGGAGCTATGGGCCTCAGAGCCGAAGGGTCCAAGGGAGGAGAATACATGGGAGTCGAGGGGGCAATGCATCCAAAACCTGGAGTGGGATGGGTTTTAGGAAAAGTTGTATTCCCTCTGGCCATCAGCAGCTGATCAAACAGGTGCACCACATCCAATTCAGATAGACTCCTGGTGGACCTTACTGACATTCCTGAGGGGGAGTCAGGTCAGTCCAAAAAGGGACTAAAGGCTTGTCCTGAAAATGGATACAAAGATGGGGAGTACTGGGTCCGTGGTGTAGGAAAGGCCGGCACTGAGGATTCCAGTTTCAAAACCAGCAAAAGGGGAATTATTGGTGCCAAGAAAGGGCTCAGAGCCAAGGGAATAACTGAAGTGGAAGTCATTATCAGCTCCGAAGAAGTTGTCGGTATCGATCTTGGAACAGAGATGGGAGACGTCTGTGCTGAGGCAATAACAGGCAACAATGCTGGAGCCGAAAACTCACTTGGAACAATAACAGTTGGTGCCGAGGGCAGCGCCGATGTGGAAGTCATCGAAATATCTGCAGAGACCACTGGAACAGAACTCGGAACTGAGGTGGACAGAGCCGAGGAGGCGATCTTGTGCTCCATGGAAGACTTGCAGGCCTTATGCTTATGAAGCTTGCCCTTATCATCGGCTGGTGAAGAGGGGTCAGAAAGAGGACATTTTTTGTCCTTTGATGGAGGGGTTGAGATCTCCAATGCAGAAAGAGCCTCAGGAAAAGGTGAAGGAAGCAGGCCTTTCAAAATGTTTTTTTTTTTTTTTCATTCGGCATCTGCTGACTGAAGCTGGCACAAATCTGGCAAGGAGGCTTCACAATAAGTGGGAAACCCCCAGACAATAGACACAATCATCATGCAAGTCACTGTTCAGAAGTTTACCATTGCAGGAAGTGCAATGTTTGAAACCCGAAGTCCCTTTCTTTTCAGACATATCCAAAAAACAATCCAAAACGTTAGAGAAAAAGGAGAAGAAGAGAAAATACCAACAATGGTATTAAGAATACCACGAGGGTAGAGAAAGGTGTTTACCAACAATGGTAAGGGAAAGATACCCATGGGTAGAGCTAGTTATAGAAAACAAGGTAGAAAAGAGTTTTGAAGAAAAAAAATTTACAAAATACAAGAAATTCTTAGAAAAACAACACTTAGCTGGAGAGCTCGGTGAAACACTGCTATATGGCTGCGTGGCAAACGAGATCTGAGGTAACTAGAAGAAGGGCATTGTGGGTAGCAGCTTAGTTCGAGAGATTTTGGTGCATGCGAGCTTGGTATTAGGCCAACTCAGTTCCGAGGGCTCGGAATCGAACCCATCAGTGAAGAATCGGAAGAAGATTAACAACTTCAGATGATGGGTTTTTTACTTACAATGTTAACCAACTCCTTGTTACCCAAAATAATTTTCCAGTTATTGATGACATTTCTTATAATATGACTGTCATGGGAAATTGTTAGCAAAAAGGACCTATAATGTTGGTCAGACCACACATTCCTCTTAAACAATAACCATGTTTTAAGATCAGTTTGAAATCAGTCTGTCTTTTAAGGAACACTTCTTGTGCTATAGCAATGAAAAATTCATCAGCATAGCCCCTTTCTAAAATAAGTCTTTAAGGTTAAGTGACTCTGTCTCATAGGTTCATAGGTTCATAGGTTCATACTAGGCTATCTGCCCTAGGGCATTTATAAGCCTAGCCAGAATGTGTTTGGCTTTCGCCACCCATTTTAAATTTATTTTGCTATGCCCTTTTTCGAGGTTATTATACTGTGCCTCTGTCTAACAGTGACACAGAAGTGATACCCGGGGTAAACCTAT
The DNA here is from genome assembly GCF_019279795.1 of Protopterus annectens. NCBI lineage: Eukaryota > Metazoa > Chordata > Ceratodontiformes > Protopteridae > Protopterus > Protopterus annectens. The sequence goes on from NC_056726.1 coordinate 1,475,865,636, forward strand.
GATCTCCCATCCACTCATCAAGATTCCTCTTGAAGAGAATCAATGAGGGACTCTGCCTAACCTGGACTGGGATTTTATTCCAGAGTGAAGGGAGCCTCTGGGTTATGAATCTGTCTCTCCAGCATGTCCTATTTATTTCAGTGCTGAGGTTCAAGTCTCTCGAGCGCGTAGCTCGATGGGATTTGGATTTTCTGAGGTGCAGCATGTCCATTAAATCCGGGTTGGACATGGCTTTATACGTCAGGCACAGATCGCCTCTGAACAGGCGGTATGCCACTGAGTAGAGTTGGAGTTTCTTTAACCGGGCAGCATATGGCATCTGTTTGAGCCCTTTGATCCTCTTGGTGAGGTACTTTTGGGGTCTTTCCAGTTGCTGCAGGTGTCTGGTAAGGTACATCCCAAAAGGGGCATTGTACTCAATTATGGGCCTGATGAGGAATGAGTAAAGAGGCACGATGACCTCCCCTGATCTAGATGTGAATCCCTTCATGATTAGGTGGGCTATATAAAATGTTTTTCTAACCACTTTGGCCACGTGGTTGTCAAATGAGAGATTACTATCAACTTGGGTCCCTAGGTCCCTAATTACTTCTTCTGTACTTAATGGATTTCCACCTATGTGGTAATTTGTGGGCACTTTGTTTTTGCCAAAGGGGATGACTATACACTTTTTGGCATTTAGCTTGAGGCCATGGCTCTGGCACCAGTTGTCTGTTTCTATGAGGCCCTTTTGGAGGATGCTTGTGTCGGCTGGAGAGTCGATTATGGCGCCCAGTTTGCAGTCATCTGCGAACTTGGTCAGCCACAGTCCTTCCGTGTTGGCCTGTACCTCCGAGAAATATATACTGAACAAGAGAGGTCCCAGGACTGAGCCTTGTGGGACACCACTTGTAACTGGTTTGGAGTCTGACATGGCTCCAGCAATTCTAACCATGTGGGTTCTGTCCTTGAGCCAGTTTGCAATCCATCTAGTGACATAGGGGTTTATATTTAAGCTGGTGAGCTTATCTATAATGCCCGAGTGGGTATTGTATCGAAGGCTTTTGCGAGGTCCAGGTAGGCTGTGTGGACCACCTTCCCTCGTCAATGGCCTTGGTGACTGTTTCAAAGAAATTAACCAGGTTTAAGAGGCAGGATCTGCCCTTAACAAAGCCGAACTGGGTAGGATCTAGTGTTTGTAGGTCCCCAATATCTTTATTTATGAGGTCCATGATGATCCTTTCCATAGCTTTGCAGACCAAGCTAGTCAGGCTTATGGGGCGATAGTTTCCAGGATCCGTTGAGGCACCACCTTTATGGAGAGGGACCACTGTTGCTGTACGCCACTCTTTGGGCACATATCCTGTAGTAAGGCTGAGATTGAACAGTAGTTTTATGTTTGGGTTTAGCTCTTCTTTGAGTTCATGTAGGACGCAGCCCGGGACACCATCTGGTCCCATTGATGCTGTGTTTTTTGCTTTGGAGTGGCGGCTCTTACCTGAGCATCTGGGTTGTCAGGGGGGCAGCACTCTCCTGGGATAGATATTTGCCCTTTGGTGGGGAGAGGGGAGAAGTTTGCGCTGAACCTGTCAGCTAGGATGTTGGCAGTGTCTGCGGGTTCGGTGTATTTTTTGTCATTTTGGACTAATTCTGAGCATATCTGGGAATTACCACCCAGGTTCCTAACATAACTAAAGAAAGCCTTGTGATTGTCCTTAGTGTCCTGTGCAATTTTTCTCTCGAAGCTGGCCTTAGACAATTTTATGTGTGCCCGTAGTTTTTGCTAATACTGATCGGTGATGCCTTCCCTTTTTGGGATTTTGCTTTATCATTTAGTAGCTTCCTCCTTCTATTGTATAGTTTATTTATGGCTGGGGTCCACCAGACAGGACGTCTGCCTTTGGAGGATTGGGTCTTGGTTTTATTTGGGATCGCATGATCCATGCATTCCTGAAGGTGTTCATAGAATGCGTTTATAAAGGATTCTGCGGTCTGGGCGTATTTTCCACAGGCCCGGGGCTTTGAAGGATTCCACCTCAGTTTTGAGGAGTGTAAAATTTGCTTTAGAGAAGTTTTTCACTGTGGTTTTCTGGGCAGGGGTGGGGTCGGGATGTGAATATCCAGTGAGATTAGTTTATGGTCTGATCTTACCAGTGAGGGATACACTTCTGGTCTGGAGCATAGAGTCCCCATGTTGGTGATGATCAGGTCCAGTATGTTTTCCCCTCTTGTGGGAGTGGTAACAAGTTGTTCCATAGCATTTGAGTTTATAAATTCTAGGAACCTTTGGGCTAGGGTGTTGGAGCTAGAGTAATGCTCCCAGTCTATGTTTGGGTAGTTGAAGTCGCCCAATATAATGGTGTTTGGAGAGACCTTCATATTTTCCAGTGTTCTTAGGAAGGCCGAGTGGGGTTCCTGGGTTTGGGAGGGTGGTCTGTAGCAGGCTATAAACTGGAAGACCGTTTTACCCACTGTTAGTTGCACATGGATAGTCTCTGATGCTTCGTGCTTTGCCACCAACCTGGAGGTGTGGGTATCTTTGATGAATATCGATACTCCCCCTCCTTTTGTGGTTCAGTCCAAGTTTTGGGGCCGGAAAGCATGGTATGAGGTATAACCTGGTAGTGCTGGGGTGCTCTCGGGAGCCCTGAACCAGGTTTCTGTTACTGCACAGATATCGATGTTCTCCATGCTAAGGAGAGTTTTGAGTGCGTGCATCTTGAGGTTTAGACTTCTGGCGTTGAGTAGCATTACTCTTAGTTTCTTATCCCTTGTGTTACCTATGGAGGTGGGTTTGTCTTTTGAGCCTTGCCTAAAAAAGACACTATGGGGTAACAAGAGCCTTTGCCAATATCCGAAAGCCCAGGGGTGACAGGTGCAAGCCGTCCCTAGCGAAGCATCGTGGCTTGTCGAGCATATCATCCCAAGCTGACAGGCATTGGATCCCCTTTGAATGACACCAGTACTTAAGCCAATTGTTGAAATTGATCATCTTGTCTTCATATTGTGGCATCATTCTTGGTGAGGGTAAGATGCTACTCAAGGTCAGGGTCATACCGGCCTGGGCTACATGCTCAGAGAGCTCCTTTATGTCTCTTTTCATGTAGTCCAGGGAGGTACGTCTCAGGTCATTCACACCAGCATGGACAATGACTGAGTCATATTTGTACTTGCCTTGGAGTGACCTGAGTGCTTGTGTTATGTGGCGGATCCTAGCGCCCGACAGGCTGCTCACCGTGACCCTCTCCTTGTTCAGCCTGGTGAGCGGGACGTCAGTGTGCCTGACGATAGAGTCACCTATTACAAGTGTATCAGGTGTGTTGTTTAGTCTTAAGGGCTGTGACTGTTTGGCACACTGGCTTTGTGAGATATGTGTTGCACGTGTTTTGTTTTAGGGTAGCGGCTGCTTGGGTGTCTGCTTTGGAGGTCTCTGCTGCTTCGGCAGATCTTTATTTAGAGCCTCCGAGTATGTTTTTGTGTGATTATGTGTTTGGTTTGCTGTCGTGGTAGGTCTATGTGAGACTGGAATTGTAGTGAGTGTGGTTTCCTTCTCCTCCTGACTGGTTATGCCAGTACTGAGTTGAGAGAGCTTAGCCTCCAGTTTGGCTATATGGTTGCATCTCTCACATGTGTTGGAATTTGTTGGGAGGAGGAGAGGGTTGTCTGTGTACATGAGGCAGTTGGACCATTGCCTCAAAATTCCCAGATTCACCAGCTGGACCGGAGAGGAGATTGACAACTGACCTTTGGACATGCTAGAATAATATTGGGAATTCCTTAATAATTGAAAACCAGGGCCAGTGGGGAGTGAGGGTGTAGTGCTTTTAATTTTTAGTGCTGACTTATATAATTGCTTTAGTGAGCAAGTGTCAGGTAACTTAAGTGCAATGTGTTACAGGTAACTTAAATGCAAAAACGACAAACAGTAACTTTCTTTCAAGTGAAACAAGGAAATAAGTACAGTAAGCAATGCAGATATCACTAGTGATCCACAGAAGCTGAGAAGCCGCGTATTAGGTGGAATTAGCGTTCCAGGAAATAACAAGCAAACAAACAACAAGCATATAAACAAAGCTATATTCAGCAGGCCTGGATCTAGTCTATGCTACAGCAAACAAGGTGTACCAATTTCAGTAAGATACAGTTCAAATATTCAGGCACTATAAACCTTTAACCAGAAATTCCCAGCTCAGAAGGGCAGAGTCCAGCCTCTTCTCCCACAAGAGTGCAGACCACAAACCTTCTTAATGTAAAATAACTGGCCTGAAGCCCAAGTGCTTAAACCAGAACTAATACACTTTAAGAATAACAGACACTGGGCTCTCAATCAGCAGTTCCCAACTTAGAAGGATGAAAGCTACCTGTCCTGCCACCACAGTGCATGCCACAAACCTTTCTAATGTAAAACAACTGGTCTGAAGCCCAAGTGCTTAATCCAAAAGACTTAGAATGACAGCTAAACTTTAATCAAGTTACTACCAAGCAGTAATAAATACAACTGAATACTTTAGAGAATGCCTGGATTAGTGCTCAAGTTACACAAACAAAGCTAGATCCAGCAGGCCCGAATCCAGTCTATGCCACAGCAAACAAGGCGCACCAACTTCAGTAAGAAGCAGTTCAGATATGCATGCACTATAAACCTTCAATCAGAAATTCCCAGCTCAGAAGGGCAGAGTCCAGCCTCTCCTCCCACAAGAGTGCAGACCACGAACCCTCTTAATGTAAAATAACTGGCCTGAAAGCCCAAGTTCTTAAACCAGAATTAATACACTTTTAGAATAACAGAAACTGAGCCCTCAGTCAGCAGTTCCCAACCTAGAAGGATGTAAGCTCACTACAGTGCAGACCACAAACCTTCTCAGCGCAAAACAACTGGTCCGAAGCCCAAGTGTTTAAACCAGAAGGCTTAGAATGAGTTACACCAAGCAGTAATAAATACAATTGAGTACTTTTAAGATGATGCAAAAGTAAAAAAAGTAAAAGCAGATGAAAATTTTTTTTTTTTTTTTTCTGAACAAGTGCTGAGATCAAAGAAACAGATCTGAGTGCTGAAACTAGAAAACTGGCTAGTTATAGGGAAAAAAACTAAGCTAGAAGGCTTCCCTCCAACACAGAAGGGCTTGGGGGCTCAGAAGCCTACAAATAGTCTATACCACTTAACAGGAAAGGCAGGAAACAAGCTTAAATTTTTTTTTCCTCTGTTTCCCAGATGCTCTCTTTGTACACAGTAGGAGTGCCTGAAATCAGAATATGATCTCACTGCACTCAGTTGAGTGAGCAAATGAGATGGGCCCAGAAGGAGTATCCAAACACAAATTTACAAGAGGGGCGGGCAGCTGCAAGGCCACTAAGATTAACACCAAAACAAAAACAGGGAGGGTGGGTGGGACTAACTGAAGAGCAGAGTGAAAACTTCCAGTTCAGCTAATATTAATATTCCTTACTTCCTAAGTAAATTCCTTACTTCTATCAATTTCTCTTCTGTTTTTCTCTCTAAATATTAATATTATCTCAAAAACAATGTCATCACTTATAACACAAAAACAGGGAGGGTGGGTGGGACTAACTGAAGAGCAGAGTGAAAACTTCCAGTTCAGCTAATATTAATATTCCTTACTTCCTAAGTAAATTCCTTACTTCTATCAATTTCTCTTCTGTATTTCTCTCTAAATATTAATATTATCTCAAAAACAATGTCATCACTTATAAGTCTACTCAACCTTATGAACTGTTCTTTAACTTCATTCTTTTTACATTGACTCTTACTAGTCAAATAGTTATTAACAAAAGTGGACTTCCTAAAAACATTACTGTGAAAGCTTACTTTGTCAACATCTACAGATAGTAACACATCTAAAAATACTACTTGATGATGACTTATGTCCTTAATTAAATATTAGTAATGAGGTTGTGCTATTTAAAAAAATCAAAAAACTAGTCAAAATTGTCTTCATCACTGTCCCACAGAAAAAACAAATAATCTATTTAGCATTGGTAGATGTGTGCCTTTTTAAACAAAGGATGTTTAATCTCCTTTCTTCACTAAATTCCTTACTTCTATCAATTTCTCTTCTGTTTTTCTCTCTAAATATATCATAAGTTGGCTTTTCTCTCACGCTGTATTTGAATTCTGGTTTGTATTATGCAAACTTACTTTTAATTTCTCTATAAACTAGCTAAAATTTCTCTAACTCAAATGATTGTCATATAACTTGTATATATTCTTAACCAATGTTTTCATATTATATCAAACTTGGTATAATTACTTAAACTGTATTATTTCTAAAGACTCTAAAAAATATTGTTCTTAAAATGTTTTGTAATACTCTGGAGCTTTTCTCCTTGGGCCTAAGCTGAAAATGGGCTCCTACCCAATCAGACTTTCCCTGTAGTCAGATGTCAGTAAATAAATAAATAACTACAAGCAGAGCTAGAATGGAGCTGAGGAGTAAGGTGAGGAGCATTATGGGTGATGGAGTCAGACAGGAGTGAATTGGTTTGAGAAGTTAAACAGGACAAGTTAACATGAGATAGAGTAGATGCCCGATCATTATTATAAAATAAATTCAAAACAGGGAGGTACATGTCAAACTTACTATTAGGCAAAATGTAAGGCAACTGTGGACTTAGGGCTGCAATTAATTCATTTCTAGTCTTTTTAAATCTTACAAAGTTGTTCCAAATTAACTCAGTTTTATTAACAACAAAGCTGGATGGTGGGCCGTTGCTTTGTAAGACAGAAGGGTAGATCATGTAGTACATTAGAATGGCTGTTAATGGATACAGATATATTGAGTTTAGAGACAGAAGTTAATAGTGACATAAGTTTGATGAGATGTGTGGGAGAGAGTAGGTTTAATGCACTTTTTACACAGCTACATATGTATCATCATATATTAAATCAGATAATAATTTAGTGAAATTTTCCTTTAAAACTGGTGGCACTTTCCCCGCAAACAGCTCTGTGTTTGAAGACTTCTCAAAAGCAAAGCTTCTTCAGTTGCTTCATGACTTAAATAAATTGTGCTGTAATCCTCCTCTGAAGGACTTCATTGTTAAAGCTGCTACCTATGCCTCTGAGTTCTACTCTGACTTAAATATATTGACAAGGCAGTTCACTTCTGCGCCAAATATAATGAGAAGTGTAAAAACAACCCTCTGTGATGGAATACTTGTAAAAGTAATTTACATATCAAGAGAAAGTATCTGCTTAATGCTTATTAGAGGTCTCATTCTATCAACTTTAAGAGCACACTAAAGTAAACTAAGAAAGAGCTTAAGGAAACCAGTAGGAAGCCCAAAGCTGAGTATGAACTTAAAATAGTCACTAAAACCAAAAATAACTGCAAATCATTCTTTAACTGTCAAGAGGTTAAGAACAAACACCCAACGGTGTTTGTAGCTAGTCCACAATAATATTACACTCTATGACCCAAAAGAAATAGCTATTATCCTAGCTAACAAATTTTATACAAATTTTACTATACCCACAGTTATAGCAATCCCACAGGGTTCCTCAATCCCAGCCACCTCCTTTAATTACTATGGAAAAAATTCTGTCAGTCTTTTCAAAAACTAAGAATACATCATCCATATTCCCTCCCAGCCTGCTTGTCTTGCTCTCCTTGAGGCTAGAGGGAACTTTAGAATAGGGTTTTCTGGTTAGCCTTAAAATGGTCTACAGACCAATTGCCTAGTACTTACCTATGAACCTATATTAGAGGGATAAGAGAAAAGATATGGAAGGTGTGGCTAGACAGGATTCGTAGGTAAAGGGCAGATAGCCAGAAGAGGGATAGATTAAAGAACAACCATTTTTTTATCCAACTATGTTGTTTGGGTGCATGTTTATGGTGTTTAGATGATGAAGTTTAGAAAGTATTAAGGAGTTGAGGTATTACCTTGGTGAATGGCATGAACATGACTAGGTCTCTCTTTTAGATGTTATGTGTTATGAGGTTATGGGTTTATTATAGGGTGACTGGGATAGAGATCTGGATGATGAATACATATGAGTAGGGGGAGTCACCTGCAGAGTTATTCAATTTTGTGACATGTAATCAGAGTTTGTCTGTAGAGTGAAGGGCTCTGCTGGCAGAGCAGTGATCAGTTACATTGCTGATGGTTGGGCATTTGTCTGATCTGTAGAATGCATTATGTGTAGTGACTTACTGAGAAAAGATTAGGTTATGTTGCAATTCAGTCCACTGAAGTTGTTTTATAGCTAAGCAGTGGTGTGTTTTGTATGTGGTATCTGCAGAAACTTTTGCATAGTAAGCAAGAGGCAGAGTCTGGTGACACAGTGGCACTGTCTATAACACTACAGAAGGAGGAGTCACCCACAGCCACATTACAGAGACCCCTGTAGAGGTATATAGTGAGATCACAGCCTCATCAGTGCATGACAGACATCCTGCACCTGAGAGTCCATAACGGGCTCCACTTGCATCTTCACCCCACTGAGCTTCTGACATGCAATGCCTGCAAAATGTACATACCCATCATAGGCAGGAGACTCAGGGCCTGTGATACCACTATACTTCCAGATTTGTCCCAAATATGGTCAGTATGCTCGACATTAATCTGTGGGTGTACAGGTCAGTGATCAAGGCACAAATGGATGGTACACCAGAAACCAAATGGTGAAAAACACACCAAAAATACACACACTTGTGGTAGCAAGTGAAGGAGGAAAAGACGATCCAGTATAAAATCCCAAAGTTGATTAAAGGTAAGCACTTTCATTCTTATGTGTTGGAACTTCATCAGAGCAAAGAACATCTAATTTAGGTCACATTATATAGACATTTCCATATCACATGAGTTTAAAACATCCAATCTGATTCTAAAACAAATTAACTAAAAACAAACAGTATAATGCCTTACTTTTAAGACAGAATTGGTAGAACAGGCTTCATTAATTCCTGGATAAACAGTAGCATTCAATGGAACCTGCCATTTTAATTCACACACTTCTAAGTGTTCCTTTGTTACCCTGCCTTGAAGATCCTGCTTTACCTGTTCAATGATTAAAAACTTAAAATAATGATCAATAAAACTAGCTATATGCTCATAGAGAGTGCTGGTCTCCCTCTTTTCCTTAATGTCGGGAATATGTTCATACATTCGTTCACTAAATTTCCAGGTAGTCTTGCCTACAACTGGATGGTACTTACAGCATTGTGGGGATGGTGAGCATGCTCTGTGGCATATGGGACGAAATACACCAATTGCATAGTGACAGGGAGTACAGAGACTGTTGCTGAGACTGCATCACTGTCACCTTTAGGTGCACAGGCTGTCACCCCTTGGCATCACTGTCACCTTTGGGTACACAGGCTGTCACCCCTGGGCATCACTATCACCTTTGGGTACACAGGCTGTCACCCCTGGACATCACTATCATCTTTGGGTACACAGGCTGTCACCCCTGGGCATCATTATCACCTTTGGGTACACAGGCTGTCACCCCTGGCAATGTTCATCTTCCAGTTCATAGGCAGCACCATTCCTGTGGCTCAATATGTAGGATATCTCAACATGCTGCTCACAGATGGACAGTTTTATTCAAGCCTTTTTACTTGTGGGCACATGAATTGCCACACCTGAAAGTAGGCATTGCCAAGTTATGGCTGCCACTGCTTATTATGGTCAACATATGATATGCTTCATCAGGGTACAAAGATGCTTCATCAGGGTACAAATACACAGTCCCAAAGTTCTTCCCCTTACCTGCCATGCACGGGCTGCATTAAACCTGAAAATCACAAGCTAATTCAGGGGCACCAGCAGTGATTTCATCATGTTAGCTGTACCCCACAACTGGAAGATGTTCACCCTGACTCCTCATAACCTTGCAGATTATGTGACAACCATTTTCACCTCTCATGACACTACTGTATGTTGTAATGTTGCAGTCACTTGTCACTGTGTCCCCCCTCAACTGTGCAAATAATGTTGACTCTACCCTGCTCAACCACAAGTGTGGCTATGGTGAAGTCTAATGCACAAAGTGGCTAGTCCATGCAGTACCCTGCTTATCTTATGTTTACTATTGTATGGATCATGTCATTGTATGTTGTCTGTGTCATGACCCATAGATCAGACACTGCCTCCTTGAAAGTGCTGGGATGAATCGTGCCTGCTTCTGTCTTACCTGTGGTATCACTCTTCCTGTTTGTACCCAGAGACTCCAGTTTGCATTTTTGCTGTTACTCCTACTGCTATGATGGGTCCTGCTGGATCTCATAAATAATACTAGTACATAACGAATTAATATCAAGCACAATTTTCTTGGGAGCTTCTTCATTGTTCAGCTTGTTTAAAGAAAGTTGAGGTAAAACTACTTGGTATATCTGAGTTATCTCCATTTATTTGTTATGAATGTTTTCAAATAAAAACAGAGGAAATGTGCTAATGACTTGGGGGAAACATTGTTCTACCAGTATATTTTATAGATTTTATTTTTATTTATATTGAGGATACCAAAGTGAGTATATGACATTTAGTTGAATCTACAATTAAATAATTTAAATAATTGTAGTGAGATGTTATTAAAAGAACAAACTAATATTCATGTAATAGTTTTCAAGCATTTATTTATGTAACTGAAAACTATTATACATCAGATGCAAAGTAAAGTCATAGTAAAACAGTTGCTGGAATTTCCCATATCCTTAGGTTAAATACCTTGTTCAAGCAACTGTGTAAATCATGTGACTGGTTTTATGATTGGCATCTCATCTTTAAATAATGATAAAAACTTCATTTGCTTTGGAAATCATAGAGATCTACAATAACATTTCTCATATTAATGCATACCCCTAAAACAAAATTCTGTCTTTTTCCTTGCACTTTTAAATGTCTGTTCATTAACATGCAAGTTGACAAATAGGTCTGGCTACATGTAAGAACAGTTGCACTTTTTCGTCTTCCACTCTTTCCGTTTCCTGTATCAACTGAATCATGTCATCACCAAATTTTAAACCCTTTGATTCTGTGTCAACACCAGCATGTCTTATTAGCTGTTTGCTTCTAATATGTTAGCTTCTAACCGGTTTTGGTTATTTTAGAAAAAATGTCAGCAACTTGCAATTTCAAATAAACTAAGAAAATTAACAATAGTGTTTCCAGTGGAAGGAGAGTTTATTGATTTTAAAACCATTTTGTTGATGTGACACAACAACAACAACTTAAATTCAATTCTTAGCACTGAAAACCATAGATATTATACAGACTATAGATTTAGATATACCAAGGTTACTGAGTGCTTTGGCCATTTATGCCTTGCAAGTACCTTCTCAGGCATCACCTTCTTTCTCATGGAGAGCCACACCAGTCAGTCCCAGAGTAATTTTGTGGAAACTTGTCCAGTGTTGTATAAGTGAGTGGCACTGCTTAACATGTACAGGAAGTTTTTTTTCCAGATGTTTGGGATATAAACCTGTCTCTCTACTGACATTTATGTATATTTTGGTGATATTACACGTATGAAGATCCAGAAGGTGCAGGACAACAGTGTCTCTAATAGCACAATAAGCAAGACAGAGATTTCCCTTCAAACATCTGTAATACTCAAAATAAAGAATTAGAGCTTCTAGACTTTCTTGATAGCTCAGGGATGTTAGGGATGTGACCTTTTTAGTTAGAAGTATTTGGGTCTTTCTAATGCCTGATATGTTTATTATTATTTATTTATTTTACATTTATTTACTGACAAAGTCCAATTGGGCATGGATCCAATTTTTAGCAGAGGTCCAGGAAAAGCTCCCCAAAAATTAGTACAATAAATACAATACACATGTTAATATAGTACAGTACAGAGTCAAAAGATTAATAAGGTACAGTTTCAAGGCCGAGAAAGGAGCGAAAAAGTAAATACACTATAAGGAGCACAGTGTTGCAATAAACAGTACAGCTGAAAGGACATTTTGTTCAGTCATTTGGTTATATTCATCAGTGGCTAGTACAGTAAACACACATTGATTAAGAGAAAGGAGTTGTTACAAGCTGAAGGTTGGTTAGGATGGGTGCATCAAATAAGAGAGATGGAAGAAGGTAGGTAGTGGCAAGTATGGTTTTGGTGGTGTTGCAAAGGAAGTTTCTATGCCTATAGAACATTCCTATATGCTGTTTTTAACATCCAGGTCAATTTTAAGGTTATAATCTATATCACTCCAAGATGTTTTTTAGGGAGACTACTTCATTTCAGTTTTGTTTACTGAAAAGATTTTGAAATTCACATTATCAGGCATTTGTGATTTGGGGGAAATATCAGTGACTTTGTTCTTTTTAGGGGTGAGTAGTAGCTGGATACGATGCAGCCATTTCTCTACTAAGGAAAAAGCTTCTTGCATGACTTGGAGGAGTTGTGGCAGGTTACTAGATGCACAGATAAGTGTGGAATCATCAGCATATTGTATAAGAAAGGATGGCCCTATAGAGACATAGAGGTCATTGATAAAGATATTAAAGAGAAAGGGGACAAAACACAGAGCTGTGTTAGACCAGTGGAGACTTGCAGGTAGAACAAGAGCATTCTGCCGTTTTGCAGACTATACCTGTCAGGTAAATAACTACTGAACAACAATAATGAAGAGAGAAATAGTCCAGGCTGAGACAATTTATACGAGCTTAGGAAGGAAAACTGTATCAAGGGCTTTACACAGGTCAAAGAATAGGGAGAAAACAAGTTGCCTGAGTGTCTGTATTTGTTTATGATGTCAGTGAATAACAGGAAGACGGGCGTTTTACTGCATGTTGGGCAGAGACCATGTTGAGTGGATTTTAAGAGCTGTTCTTTTAGGTGATAGCGGAGGATTTGCTGATGAACACATATTTCAAGAATTTTTGAGAGAGGTGACAATATTGCAATAGGCTGAAAGTTAGATATGTCAGCAGAAATGCCGCCTATATGAAAAGGATAATATAGTACTTTTCCATAGTGAGGGTACATATGAATCTTTTGATAAGAACAGAGAGACTGGGCACACTATGGCATCAGCAGCTATCTTTAGGTATTCAGGTGGGAGGTTGGCAGCTTATGTGGAACAAAGTTTGATTTTAAGTAGACATTTTTTATCATTAGTGTGGACATAAGACCTATGTGGAAGTTGCAGGAAATGGATATAAAGGATATATTAGGCTCATGTGAGGATGGGGGGGGGGGTTAAAGTAAGTGGTATTGTGCATGTTGTATGCAGAATGTTGGTTTTGGTCTAACCTGCTGTTTGCTAAATTATTAGGATTAGCTGTTATTGAGAGGGTTGTAGAAACACTAGATGGGGGTGAAGAGTTTTTAATTAGGGAGACAATGCCTTCTATGAGGTCAATAATAAATAAGCTTGCAGTTTCTATGGAGAGCTGTTATGAGAAGAGCTGCATCACTTATTTGACCCAGATTATGCATTGATGTCCAGAATTATTTTGGTGTCAATTTTGTGTTGTACTTGTAGATGACTATAATATTTTTTTAATCTAGGTTAACTCATTTATTTTTTACTCAGACTGTGTGATTCTCTGTACAGAAGCGGGAGGTTGGCCTAATGGTTAAGGTGCTTACCTTAGAAACACAAGGTGCAGGGTTTTATTCTCACATGGGGGTAATTGGCTAGGCTCAAATGATCCCCGAGGACAGTTAGCCTAGTACTAATCTATGAATTGAGGAGAGCAAATATAAAGATTACAATGAAGAATAAACAACAAAGCATTGTTTCTGGATTGTAAAAAGAATGAAGTTTTTTGGGAAAAATAAAATGAGTACAAGTAAGAAGGTTTTCAAAATATAAACGTATATAATATTGTATGGAGAATATGAAAAAGAAAAGAATGTGCAGTTGACAATGGAGATGAGATTGATGGTAACGTGGGTGTTGTAGAAAGGAAGCTGTGATTAACTGTTTTATAATAAAAATAATAATGACAAAGAAATGTTGGCTGAAATAAAAAGATGATTGTGGGAAAAGGATGGAGGATTGAATGAAACACGTTTGTTAAACTGAAGATTTAAATTACTGAAAATATTGTAAATGTTATACATATTGTTAATATAAATAGTGTAAACATTGTATAATTGTAAATTGAATGGACAGGGTGGGATGTATTATGATATGTGTAAATAAAGCAACCCTTGTTCTTTCCATTAAGTTCCATGGAATCTTTTACATCCACCTGAGCTACCACCAACTCAGGCAGGTACAACCTTGATTTAAATTCTCATCCAAAGGACAACACACTCAGAAGTGTAGCACCATTCCCTTATACTTCACTTAGTATTAGTACTAGAATATTAATCCAACTATCTGGTGTGGAAATATGACCTACAGCCTTCTTGTACCAAAGGCAAGAATGTTACCTGTTGAGCTAACCTAAATGGCACAGCAACTGCATCATACTTTGGGTATCCTCTATAATATTATAGATGCACCTCAATCTGTATGCATCAGTTTATATTCCGGGTACACCACACCCTGTGTGCTTCCCAGTGGACTTTCTTCTTTTAATTATAACATGTAAACATACCACCAAAAAGATGGTGGCAAAAGTCACAGCCTCTCTTATACTTGGTTTTGCAGTTACCACTTTACACAAGTGCCTGCCTGCTCAACCATCTCCTCACATCTGACGTCTTTGTTCCTATCCAGCCATTTCTTAAAATTCCCCTTTCCTAACCACAATGTTCTATCTCAAGCAGTACATGTTGGCTGTTTACTAACTTCTCAGTGAAAAAAATGTAATATGGTATACTTTAAAACAGGGAGAATATGAACTGCTGATTCCCAAGACAGATGGAATACCAGGATCCACATGTTTTTTTGACCTTTCTCTGTTAATGCAGTTCATTTACTGTATCTTATGAAAAATTACACATCTAGAGTAATAGGGATTCTTAAGGTATCACCACATGGCTGAGTCCCACAGAGTGCCACAGAGTGCCACTGCACTGTAAGCATTAGGGTGAATGTGACTACTGGCTAAAGTTTACATATGCAGCCACTGTTACTGCCGGGGGTCTGTGCACTCACCAAGAGTGTACATCTTGATGTACTGAATAGCATCATCATCTGCCCTGCAGTCTTGTGATCGATTGTCTAATTAACTCCACAGTTAATACAACAAGCAGCAGGTATTCCCCCAGCACATCTCACTGGCTTGTGACATGATACTGTATATAGAATTTCAGCCTACTGCACATTGCCTTCACATTGTGTACTCCCACCCTCTCATTTGTTTGTTTTTGTTAGTGGTCTTCCAGATGTTTGTAAGTGCATACTGCTGTCCACATTGAGCCAGTGGTACTCTGTCTCATCATTGGTTTCCTACTGCTGTCCAAGTTGAGCCAGTGGTACTCCATCCCAGCACTGGTTTCCTACTGCTGTCCATGTTGAGCCAGTGGCACTCCATCTCAGCACTGGTTTCCTGCTGCTATAGAGGTTCTCTTTCACCTCTCAGTACCTTGCTGCTTGATTAAATAGTCTAAACTGTTCAGAAATACTGCAGTTAACCTGTGGCTCAGACTATGGATAAAAAGGGTCCACAGGAATCTGTCTGTTTGCCTAGTTAAAGGGGACAGTAAATAAAAACTCTTCACTTCTTGGTGTTCTAGATATTCATAAACCAGCTACTGGTAAAGTTCTTTAATTATTTATTGCATACCCTGAGTAAGTGTGTTTTGCAGGAGCAAAAAGAAAATTGTCATACCCTGAGATTTTGTGAGTGACTGTGGGTCATCCTGCACCGTCTTCTGATGCTTTACCCTTACAGGTTTCCCGTGGAAAACAGACTCCTCTTCACTGCTAGCATTTTTTCTGTTTCTTCGCACTGGTTGGGGAGAGATGAGGATTCCAGCTTCATCATTTGCTCCTGTTGACTGTACTCGTCTGCTGTCAGGCTGCCATTTCAAAGAGAAAAAAATTCATGAAATATTGAAAAGAATACCAGAATCTATACATTTTAACATACAATTAACACAAGGTTCGTTAACTTATAAGGCAGTATTCAGAGTCATTATGCAAACTCATTAAGGCAGTCTTCACTGTTTGGGTGTAAGCGTAGCACTGCCACGATTCATAGAGGCCATTTATGGTTATGCACAATGGCCTTGAATAAATATATTTAAATGAATGAATAATGAGATGGTAATGAGAAATGTAAAAGGTGTTATGCTAATAGGTTTTCTTCCCACCTATTGGCGATTCATAGCTAATTTTGATGTGTTTCTGCACCATCTGCAAACATGTTATAAAAAGCAGACTCGTGCCTTTGCTATCTACTTTGCAATTAAAAAAGATGCTCTCTCTTCCTGTTAGCTTACCTATTTCTCGATGTGAGCTGCTTATCTTGGCCAAGCCAAAACCTTTTGCACCCAGAGGTGCTCACCAGCCAAGAAGGCAAAGATATAGCCAGCAAATTATTTATTATAATTTTTGATAATCAGGAAGTCCTTGATAGGTTTATAGTGGAGAGGGATGTTGTAAGGGCATTACTGAGCATGTGTGGCCCACAGACAACAACTGGGAGTTGCATGGCTTTCCTACACCTGTGGATACTAAGGTAAGTATATTCCTAATTAATACTTGCAACAGGGACTTCCAGAGACAGACTGGGGACATATTGAGTATTTCACAGGCTTCTGCCTCAAGGATACTTCAGCAGTCCCTTAACATACTATTGGCACTTGTGGACTGTTAAATCTATTTCCCAGTGACATTTCAAGACAGAACCACAGATGGCACAGCTCCCTGAGATGTTTCTTGCAATACATCGCATCCATGTTGCTATTAGGGCCCCATCAGGTCTGTAAGGGAAGCAGTAGCAGAAGAACAGGAAGGGCTACCTTTGCATGGACTGCCAGGTAGTTTGTGATGCACGGGGGGTGCATCACAAATGTGTGAACCCAGCATCCTGGCAGGGCTCACAATTCCCACATCTTGTCCAAGGGGGGGGGGATGCTACCACAATTGTAAAGGCTACCATTCCATTTCTACCTGGCAGTGTGTGATACATGGGAGTGCACACCAATATGTCAGCCCAGCATCCTGCCAGTGCCCATGATTCTCACATCTTGTCCACGGTGGGGGGGCGGTACTACCACAATAGTAAGGGCTACCTTTCCATGAACTGCCAGGTAGTGTGTGATGCTTGGGGGTTCATCACCAACATGTTGGCCCAGCATCCTGGCAGTGCCCAGGATTATTTCTTTTGGCATACTAGCTCACTGACCTCTTCCCGCATGGTAGGAAGTCCCATGGTCACTTTGTTAGTAAGTGGAAAGTTAATTATAGTTACCTAATTAGTTATTATTTGGAAAATGTATAGCTCAGTACTAAGCCCCCCTTCCCTTCTTGTGTCTCCCCTTTCTTCTTTTTTCTTCTGTTTTCCATGCGATGCAAGCTGTCCCCTGGATATGTGGCTTATGACTCCTATGAGGAATGTTACAGGAGTTATGGAAGAGAATTTTAATACAGCCATGTCCCACGCACGTATTGTCACATGGAGAGTTTTTGGCCTGTTAAAAGCCAGTTTCCATTGCAGGATGAGTCTGCGTGGTGGCCTTCAGTATGACTCAGCTACTACATGCAGGATATTTATTGCATGTTACATCCTGCATGACATGATTATGCATCAGTTTGGTGGTGAAGTCACCCATGATGTCACTGCAGCTCCCAGTTTCAGCCCATCCACAATTAATGATAACCTGCCAAAAGAGGTAATAAGGGACCCCATGCATCAGGCTTGTGCACAGTGTGGGGCTGCACAGATTACGAGGTGACATCTTGTCCAAAACTATAGACTATGACAATTCAGGTTAGTGTTCCATTTCTGATAAAAAAAAAATACATTGAGTATAATTGATGCATGCAGTGATATGTGTGGGCTGTGCTGTGTGGTGTATGGTCTAGTGACTGTTCATCAAACATTCCATCTGATCTTTAAATAATTATTTTTATTGTACAGTTAAACACATTTATGTTTATAAAAGTTATGTCTGACTGTTCACTGAGACCTATTCATTGATTTCAAATTGCATTATATAAGGAATATTTACATTTTTTACCATTTTGATGAGTTATTTTGCTTAAGGACTCTGGTTAAGTATGAAAGTACTGAGTCTGCTAAAATGGTAATTTATTTTAAATTATTTCAATAGTTAATTCATTGGATCTCACAAAATTGTATGTATTGCAGTCGCTAAACTTGCATTTACCATGTGTTCATGCATTGCCTCTTTTCACAGGAGAGCCTTGGTGGTACTTAGGGGTAATTTAGCCAGGACTTTGGGGAACGTTCCCCTACTTTTTTCAATAGCTAAGGTGGATATAAATGATTTCACAGTAACTGCCATCAATTCAGGCAGTTGGGCCCTCAGTTTAATATCTTATCCCAAAGACATGTCAGGAATG
This sequence comes from Protopterus annectens, assembly GCF_019279795.1. Taxonomy (NCBI): domain Eukaryota; kingdom Metazoa; phylum Chordata; order Ceratodontiformes; family Protopteridae; genus Protopterus; species Protopterus annectens. The sequence goes on from NC_056726.1 coordinate 1,475,884,019, forward strand.
CAGCACCCCCTTTATACTGGACTGCACTGCAGTGTTTGCAGTGGTCTACATGGTGTTGAGTAGAACCCACAGCCTTTGGCACCAAAGGCAAGTATGTGACCTGTTGCACTACTAACACTGCTATCAAATTTTATAGCACAAACACAGATGGCCATTTGCTAAAAAAAAAACAGGTTGCACATTGAAAATGAAAACAGACTTAGCACAAGCAATACACTTCTCTTCCTTGAAGCTCACATTCATTGAAAATGAATTGAAACTCACATTCACTGAATATGCATCTGGCCAGTGGTGATTAAGTGTACCTTGTTCCCTTGGATGTTTTCAAACCATGGGCCCCCTGCATACATTTTTAGGACCATGCATAATGCATGTGATATTTGATTTACCTTCCTGACTTAATGTATTTCTTTTTAAATACAACATTTATTAGAGTACAGTTTACATTTGTAGTTTTGGTCACTTTCTTCCATTAAGCAGTGAAACCAAACGTATAAACAAATAAATGATAAAAGTACTCGCTTCAGAACATTTCAGTGAACTCCAGTGACTAATTGTAACCAAGGGGTCATGTAGGCCGAGCTCTCAACAGAATCAGGGACAAATCCAGAAATAATTGGTGACAGTTTTCAAAATATTATTACTATTAGTGAGAGACATTGACAGAATAAGAGGATATGCATTAATATACATTTTCTAAAGTAAAGGAAGTTATAACTCTGATTATTGCCATCATGTATTAAATGTAATTCACCACTAGTCACTAGTTTTAGGAGGGATTAAGAGGGACAGAGCTAAAATTTGAGTCAAAGTCAGGGACAGCTGAGATGAATGCTGGTAGTTGGTGCAGGGGATTAAGGCTCTTGTCTCCTATAACTAAGGTAAAATATTTAAACCTGAGCAAGTTAATTAGCTAACCTGCCCTCTAACACACATCCTGCTGAAGTTCGCTCAGGGTCAAGTTATCCATGCTGAACACAAGTTCTAACATTAAGGTTCCGACCTGCAAGAAGTATTCATACTGCTACACTGCTGTTCTAGTACATTTCACATTTTGCATGTTGATCTGTGTATGTGTGCTTTGTTCTCATTGGCTGGAAAAGCACTTATGTAGACACAACACTGAAAGAATAATACATCTGCACATTGTGTAGGAAAAAGTAATGTTGGAAACCTTTAACTTCTTCTTCTTCTTCTTTTTTATTAAATTTATATCATGGTCGGGCCCCCTGCCAGCCAATGGGCCCTTGGCAGCTGCCTAAGTTACCTAGTGCTAGGTCCACCTCTCAGTGAAGTGGCAAAAGTGCTAGTGTTGATGGCAGGATATTCATGTAATCTAGTTTTTCACATTTGTGTTATTCTCTTAATAGTGTGTATTATTTTTATTATCTTCTGTTAGGATACAGAGTTGCTTAAATGTCTGGTGTCTCTATTGTGTTTTCTACTTTAGCCAGAGTGTCTAGGCTTTATATCTTTTATGGATTAAATCTTTAGTTGTTTGTGTTAGACATGGATCAGGATTTACCTTTGCTCTCTTTTTCTTATGAGGGCCATTTTCTTGAGTGCATTGAGAAAGACCTGATTAAATTTCACTGTTGTGGCATCTCATAATAGGTATTTCAATATGTTAAAATTACATGATTTTAGAGTAGATGTGACTGTTTGTTTATCAGATTTGGTGGTGTTGAAAACTGTGAATTCTGGTGTCATTTTGGGATACATAAGGAGTGTCTATAGGCATAAGCTGATAGATGGTCACTCTCAGTGTCTGAGAGAATGTCACACTGGGTGTAATTTTAGTAGTACTGATGTTAGACTCCAGTCTATTATTGATGAGTTAATGTTTGACTTATTATACCTGGTGGTATAGATATAGTATTTTTGCCATCTTTTGATGAAATTGTCTACCAAACCAAGTAGACTTGAAGAATCATACTATATATATTAGAAGACCTGCATATAATACCACAGGAAGTTTGCACTGCAAGACCTCACCTAATGACTCCTCCACCAACAGCCAGCTGACACATTCATTCCAGGGGGATGGGGGCATTTTCTGGTTAGGTGAGATCCCTACAGCTATTTTTTTTCCTGGTGAGAATTCCAATTGGCCCTCCATTCTTAAGCTAGAGTTTGGAGGTAGGGAGTGGGCCAGCTTGCTGGTCCTGCAGAGCAGACCATGCTTTCCCCCCCTAAGGATCACCCCCTCCCCCTGCAGCAGGTCTTCCAAGTGCTGCTATTGTTGTCTCTCAAGTGGAAATGTATTCTGCATGCTGTGTGCTTTGGATTCCTAATGCAAATGTGTTCAAGCAGAGTGAGCTTGGAAGTCTTAGCCTCCACTAGGTGTAACACCTAGTGATCCCTGTAGGTGCCACCTATGTGACAAGCCAGAGCTGTCTCCTCCTCCCAGGATAGGAAAACCAATAGTAGCCACTCATTCCTATCCCCCAGCCACTTGCAATAGTCAGTTGAGCCACCAATCAAACTCAAATCACATGTACTACACTCAGGGCTTTATCATTCTTTGCCATGGAGCTTGCTCATCTTTCAATAATTTTCTTAACATTATTATATCACATTCAAAAATATATCTATGAAACATAAACATACTGATAGTCTGAACAGTAAATCAGAACAGAGGAACTACAAAATCAGTAAAATATACAGTAGGAACAAATATTACACTACTTTCAAAAACTGTCCTCAGTAAACACATTCCACTTAGATAACAGAAGGATCTTGCTAAACAAATCAAACTGGTGAGATCAGACTATGAAACTGCACCTGATTAATATGTAAACAATGGACAATAACTTGGACTGGGAATCACAGATGAATAGTGCATGGTTCAATGCAAATTAGCAGCAATGTGAGTGTGTGGGAATTTTAAGATAATGCATTTGTTCTTAGCTGTAAGCTGACCCATGAAGTGAACTCCAGAAAAATAATGATGTAGACTTGAATCTATAAATCCCAGCCATGGTGTTCTTTAATAATATCAGTAAATAAAAAGGAGAAACAGTGAATGTTGATTACTTTTTCACTAAATAATGTAAAATTATACTAGAATAGTACCATCATAGTAATCACTATGACTGTAACTTCCTTACAACCATGAGTAATCATTCACAGTAGAAAGTGAGGCCATTATATTTAAAACACACGCAGCTCAGTTAACGAATATAACAAGTGAGAACAATTTGCTTTTCTTCACTAAGCAGTACTTTCTCCTTGAGGGGAACAGAAGTATGTCATTGTAAACAGCAGTGTAATGGTACTGAATCAGCCTGGTGGCATATACAGAAAATGCCATGAAAATGACCCAGTTGACCTGAGCCTGACTAGCTGCTTGGGAGTCTGACAGTGCTGGTGAGGAGGATGGGCCTATCCTGAGAGAGTGGCAAGGAGGATGGGCGTGCCTATCATAGGGGAGTGGCAAGGAGGATGGGTGTGCCCATCCTGAGGGAATGGCAAGGAGGGTGGGTGTGCCTATCCTGGCGGAAGGACCTTGCGGATAACCTTCAGCTAGATTTCTAGCAGAAGCTACAACTCAGAGTGAGTCGATGTCAGGTTGGAGTGGGTTTGAGTGCAAAGCAGTCACAGCTGTACCTATGGGCCTGAAGGTTGGCCTTGGCTTTAGCTACTTCTTATTGCCCACCCAACCTGACAAGCTGTTTTTAGTATGGAGGGGGTGAGTCTTAGGATGTAAAGCAAAAATACCATGTGCTGAAGTGTGATGGTCCCTTCCAGCTCCATCTTGTTCACTTGACAGACTGACCTCCAGCCGTGTTTGACTTGTACATGGAGAGGGAGAACTCCATGCACAAGTGCTCCCTTTGCAGGGAGATTTGCCTTGTATAGGTCATACTGGTGAACTGCTAGGAACAGAACTTGTGGGGATGAAGGCTATAGGTGCTGAAAGGACTTGAAGTCTCTAGTAGCACCAACAAAAATTAAATAACTAAATAATATGCAATAGTGCTGCAAAAATACTACATGGAAAATAAACTGCTATAGATCCACACCACTCACTGTACTTATTTATTTGTCAGGAAACATAATGTTTTAATGCTACTTTGAAACAGTCCAAATTAATTCTGAAAGTCAGTTGTCATTCAGAGAGTCTAGCTCAGAGAATTAAGGCTATGAGCAGCTAACAAGCGTCACGCTCTAGTTCTGGGTTTGATTTCATCGTGTTTCTCTGAGCTTGCCTCTTAAACAGACATTTCCCCAAGCTTGCCTCTGAAAAGGCTTTTGTGTGAAGTAAGCTTATTTGGTTAACTTGTGAATAAATTATATAAATAAATTTCTTGTCTACAGGCTCCATTTCATGACATGGGAATCATGTAATTTAGAGTTGCAGTGCCACACCTTCAGGTATTGTTTGGACAACCTTTGTTTTTAAACCATTTAAGACATGAGGAAATTCCAGCACAACTCACACCAGTGAGATACTTACTCAGCAGCGGATACTCAAGACACATTTTGCACAAACTTTTAAAACCTAAGATCACTGGTATTACCCCCTTGCCCAGTAAAGATAGCTTAACATGAAAAATGAAATGACAACCACAACATTAAACATTCTTAACAACACAGAGAAACTGGCAATGTTCACAGCACTTTCCTGTGTAATACAAGGGTTACTAATCCAGGTGTCTTGTGAATAAGTTACAGCTGGATTTGTTGTGAGAGCTTGTTTTCAAGCTGTAATGGTCTTCATACGTAATGGTGAAACTCTCCCAGTTATAACAATTACAGTCGTATCCTCTGCAAACCTGTACAGCAGGTGATAACTGATCTTCTCCTAAAAGGTGAGAGCCCAACTGTTTATTGCCAGATAGTTGACTGAGCTCAGAACATCAAACCTAAAAGATCTCTGATGTTCTTTCATGGTGGCTACACTTGGAGTCGAGTCAGGGAGTGAATTCTGCATTTTACTCTCATTTTCCCCTTTTCTGGAGTTTATGCAACCTTGGATTTGCTATTGTGTATAGTTGGTGGGGGTGTGCAAGGAGCTTGCTTCCCTGTTGCAAAAAATTTTTTTCTTATGTTTTGTGACCTTGAGAGTAAAGCTATTTTGATTAATAATCTCCCAGTGTTTTGGATGTTTTGAGTTTGAATAATCATTTGTCACAAAAACGAAAACAATTATTCATAGTGGGACCCCTAAAAGATACAGGTTACTTTATATTAACAGAGTAGGTACTATATGGTTTTGTTAAGGGAAATTCTTTCTTACTTAATCTGGGCATATATTTGAATAAATATTATTGCACTGGATGAATGGCTAACCACACATACTCAGGTCTTGCAAAAACCTTTGACAGTATCTCCATGGAGTTATGGGTAAGCCCATCCAGGTTAGTGTAAAGAGTTAAGTAGTTTAGTGGGTAAATAATTGGTTGATTTGGAGGAAGAAAAAAAAAACAATAATAATCCTGGCTGCATGGTTTAAAGTGATGGACCTTCGACCACCACCCACATGACTTGAGTGTGACTAGGGGTTTGAGCACCAGAGGAACTTCCACGGGTGTGGCGGTGAGAAAGAATAGCTTTTTGATGGCTCACCTACTCTAGGAATGAAGGGTTTCTGCCCATGATGGGACACATCCACAGTGGTAGGGATGTTGCTGTAATTGCATGACATTGCCATTGAAATAGGTGCTGGAGCTAATGTCAGAAGCTCTATCCAACTAGGGCATTCAAAAAAAAATCCCCAAGTAGCTAGGGCAGCATATATGATGCTTCCAGCTGTTCCACTCTCAACCACTTTCCCTTCCTATACCACCACTGGTATGGTTCTATACCCCAGATTAGGGCAAAGGACATAAAATGTAAAATGCAGCTGTGGGAGCAGGCTCACATAGCTGATGGTCAGATGAAGAGTCCACAAAGGAGGCCAAAAATAAATAAATAAATAACAAGAATAACTGGTATCTGTCTTAGCCTATTGAGGTGTCTAGTGGACACCCTGATTAAGCAAAATATTTACCCCACTAAGGATGTAAAATATTTTAAGACAGTTTAAACATGATGAATAATGATGGTCTGACTTTCAGTGCCATTAAATGTAGTTTTGTCAAATTCAGGATAAAGATACATATACCCTAATTACAAAATAAATGGGGTAACACTAAGAGTAGGCAAGGAAATAAAGGGCTTACTGCTTGCTGTGCTGACATAGAGATAAAGTCCGATTACATATAAGGTAATGCTGGCTTGATTAGCCCCTCAGGTAGTTGATAAAGTAGGCAAGGGAGAGCCACCATACCCATTCTGGGAGGGGAGGGTCAGTGGCCACACCCAAAGCTCTGGAAAAGATAAACCTACTGTCAGTGAATGAAAGAAAGGCTTTAGCAAGTGACTGGTCTCAGGAAGGGTGTGGGTGGGCCACCCAACCTGGTGATGGTAGCCCTTATCTGTCAGTGTGAAGGAGCAGGCAAGTGCAGGTCATGAGACAAAGGCCAGCCACATGCCCATGTCAGCACTGCTAGGAGGGGAGTTAGGAAATACATACATTTCCTCAGTTGTTGTGATGTTGGCAAGTATGCAAAAATCCTTGATGGCTGAAAAGATTGCTCAGCTGGATAGTTCTTCCCCTAAATGATCTGAAGGAATCTCCCACATTGCAGCCATTCCCCTCTTCTGAGGAACAAATGGACTTAAAACCAGTTGGCATATGGGGAAAAAGACATAGGAAGAAAGACTTTTGGAATTAATACAGAAAAACAAACTTAGCTTTGATTAGTATGTTATATCAAACGTAAGACTAGATTACTGTGAAGTACATCTCATAATCAAAAGCAAAAGCAATAGATGGCAGAACGTCATTGTAACATTGTAACCTTTGATGCATCTTTGATCTGACCAGTTATGGAATGCAGCACTGCATGCTACAGCCTAATAACAAGTTATAAGACTCAACCACAGATAACACCAGAGGTTGTTACCAAAGGAAATAAAAGGGTTGAAAAACATCACCTAAAATGATGCACTGAAGGGACTGTCTTTGTTCTTTACACTCTTCAGAATACATAGAGGGAAGTTAGTGCAGAGGATTGTCTCTGAACTATTAATAAACTACTTCAGTGTGACCTAGAGTACAGTGTTGGACTCCTTCCACCTCCATTTGGCTGTTGTATGACTCTGAGTAAGCCACTTAACTAGGGACTTCTTTCTGGTCACCCCTGAAAATGGCCACTTGTACCCAGTGGACTTATCAAGTTAAGAAACCTAACAAAAAAAAAATGGGCCAATGCTCAATATATAAAGCTATGTCTGACCCAATTCTGCTTGAAGACTTGCAGCTGTATCATACAGTATATAGCTGCAAGACCTGTGCCTGATGTATAAAGCCATGTCGGACCCAGTTCTACTTGAAAAGTTGCAGCTGGACCTTACAGTGAACAGATGCAATTGTGTGATGCTTAAAGTAACAGAAAAAACTGAATAAACCAACCCTAGACAAAGGAAGTCAAGCTTTTCAAAGACAAATAGATGATAAAATTGCTTTTGGCCCCATGTCTGCTGATCATGTGACTTCTTCCCACCACCATGGATCATACTTCTTCTCACATGGTAAGACTCATTCACAGAGGGAAGCTGGCATAAAGGCATCCACCATTTTCTTCTTTTGCTGTCCATAACCACAAATGCTGGTGGCTGACGTACCCTTTTGCAAACCGAGGGCCTGCCATGCTTCCTGCTGTGCACAGGTGTGCTAGACAACAAAAACTTCCATGTAAATGCAATGCGGCAAAGCCAAGCATGTATGCCTAATCCACATGCTGTATGCGGTCCTACATCACTTCTTTTGTAGGTGCATTACAATGGATTATGCTCCCTCCCTATATTTCCACCCTAGGATGGATGAGCTTCCATTGTCAGCTTGCTCCCATCCTCCCACGTGGCTTCTCCAGCACTTGGATCAGTCCCAAGTCAGGTGTGTTTCAATCCCACTTTGCTGCTATATACCACAAAGCTGGCGACATGTCATAAGCTTAGCAACAAAACCAATGAACTTAAACTCCTTCCTAGGGAATAACAAAAGCACTTTGTTGTACTTAATGCATTATCTACAAGATCATGACCTCTTGCACAGCTCCAAATGTTCCTCTCTGCTTACATTGTGCTTGCATTTTATTCTCTATACTGCTTTGCTGACTGCAGTAACATATGTCTCAGAAGGTGGTACATTTTGCCATTTTCTAAAATTACTACAATAATTCATCCATTACCTGCTTTTCACGCGTTTCCAAAAGGGCAGTATCACTAGCTCCATCCTGTGATATAGTGTATGATTTTCGAATCTATAAAAAGAGCAGAAGGCATTATATGCAGACTATAAGGAACCAAAAAACAAGGTCAGAAGAATATTCCATAACCTAGCAAGAAGTTTTCATTGTTTAAATGCTACCCATAATTCCACAGTCCACAGGTGAGGTGTTACACAGGAAGACTAAACAAGAACCCCAGTAACGAGGCTTTTCTGTTGGGAGAGCAGTCCATGATCCCTGGGGCGACACCACTAGGAAAGGTCTAGTAAAAGTTACATTCTGCCTGAGATATATGTACTTTATGGAAGTAATTTTATGTAGTAAATGAAACTCTGTAAAACAATCAGTGGTCCCATAATTTACTGGGCTTAACTTTTGATAAACATATATACCACACCTTCTATAATTATTAGTTTCAAATTCTTAGCTTTAGACCAAGCATACAGCATTATGTCACTAGGAAACATGAAAAATACTGTTCCCCATTTGCTCTTATTGTCTAATATATAAATGCCAAGTTTGCATTTAGAAGTATGTAAATTACTACTTTGTTTAATGTGTCAAGTTTGTTTATGTCCAGCTTTCTTTTAGAAATATATAAAGTACTGCTTTGTTTTATGTATAAATTTTGTTTAGCCCATTGTCTTGGAAAACGTATTTTTTAGCATTAATAACCATCTTAATATTCAGTTACCAAACCACATGATTGCAGAACAGGGACTATAGTTTAAGAATACAGATGGGACTCAAAAATGAAATGGATCATACCTAGAAAATATAATAATTTGACTATATAGATATTTTTAACCCAGTGACAAAAACATTAACTGTCTTTTGAGTTTTCAGGGTGATCCCTGGAGTTTTGACTTGATTAATTTAACTAGCTCAGATACAAAATAACTAGTCTTTGTTAGCCAAGTTAAATACACTGGATACAAATGTTACTTTCCATTGTATGCAGGAGTTCTAAACTGCTTAAGATTCAAGCAACCTGAAAGCTAAAGCAGTGTCATAGGCCTCAGCTATTTGTTTATTTATTTATCCATCCTTTGTTAACTTGGTTAGTCCCAGTATGCTATTAGCTACTTTTCAGGGGAAACCTGGGGTGATATTTATACTAGTAGGGGAAATTTTGCCAGGGCATCAGGGAACTTCCCCCTACTCTTTATAATAGGTGGTGTGGGATTTTTTACATCCACCTGAGCTACCACCAACTCAAGCAGATGGGTCCTCGGTTTAACATCTCATCTTAAGGATGATGCAATTAGGAGTGCAACACCCCCTTATGCTGTATTATGGTATCAGTATTCAATCTACCTATGGTGGGAACGGAACCCACAGTCTTCTGCACCAAAGGTGAGTGTGGTACTTGTTGCCCCTCTGATACTGCATTCAAAGTGTGCAGTGTGTACCAATCTGCCTTCATCCAAGCCCTGTGTGACTTTTTCAAAGAAGTCAGTGTAGTTGACAGGCAGGACCTGCCATTCACACACCAAACTGATTTGGCTCAAGAGACTTTAGGTTACCAATGTCTACATTTATGAGGTTAGTAATGATAATGCATTCCATTGTTTTGCAGATAAAGCTTCTAAGACTTACAGGACAATTGTTGACTTGATCAGTGATGGGACCGCCCTTGTGAAGTGGATATGACCACAGTTGATCTGCATTCCTCACTCGCAAAGCTAGATGAGAGGGTGAGGTTAAACAGACTGTGGAATGGGTCAGTGAGACAGTGCTTCATACTGATAAGGAAGCATGTTACCAGACCCCATGACGTTAGTGGTTTTCACCCCAGACAGAGCCTTTAGGACTTGCTCAGGGGATATATTTAGAGTAGGGTATGGCATGGGGTTGTGGATGTGGGGGCAAGGGAGGGATATGTGGAGATGATTGCTGCATCAATCAGAATGGGGCGAAATTCTCCCATTCTAGATCTATATGCATCCTGTAAGAATTCGATAACACACATTCCATTATACACTAAACTCCCCCCGGCCCCCTGACTGCAGAAATTGAGCATCCACATCTTTTCCTTTTATTTCCATTCCAGCAGCCAGCTTGACTGCTTTCCCCGTTAGCCGCAAGAAATTAGCTCTTTTAGCCTTCCTTGTTTACCACTTGTGTGGTATCATATTCTGCAGTCATTGCCTTAAGGATAGTATTTGCTTCTTTCAGTCTCCCATTTATAGCTACATTTCATCACCAGCTTTTGCAAGTGTCCCAATTGCTGTTCCCAACATTTTAATAATACCAGCTCTGCTCTGACATAGTACCCTTCCTGTACCATTTTACACCCTCTTAAAATAAATTGAACTGTATACCAGCACTGACAGCTCCCACTGCTAGCTGTCCTGCTAGGTAGTACTACCTTGTATTATCTGGACTCTTTTTAATTTACTTTCTTATGTGTCCATTACCAACCCTTTCACCTCCATGATTATCCACCCACCTTCCTCCCTAAATACTTCATCATCAACTTGATCTCATCACTATGAGACAAAAATCTGTCTCCAGTATCAGTCACACTTCCTCAACCAGAGCTACTCCCTTTACCAAAAAAATCTGTCTCCAATATCAGTCACACTTCATCAACCAGAGCTGCTCCCTTTACCAAACATCTGCCTCCAGTATCAGTCACACTTCCTTGACTAGAGCTGCTTCCTTTACCAAAAAATATGTTTGACCTGCTCTTCTGTACCCTGTCATTTGTGGAAAAAGAGTACATCACAGACTGTAGAATATCTCTCCTGCAGATATCTACCCATCCCTCTTCTATTTTCCCGCTTGCTTCTGTCTGGCAGTTGGAGCAAGCTGTGAGCTGTATTTTTTGTGGTACGGGGTTTGACTACCTTGGCTCTCATTTACCTTTTGTGTGACCTTGAGCAAGTCATTTAGGTTCATAGGATCAAAGGCAAGAAGTAGGCTAGCTGCCCTTGCAGGCTATTTTAAGCCTAGCCAGTTTCCTTTTTGGTGCTTGAATTGACCTATCTCGTTTGGTGTTAGATTGGCCTTAGCCATCCCATGGTCTATAATTGTATATTACCCCTAGTGAGAATAACTGGGGTCATACAATATATACTTTGATGGGGCCATGCATGGGATAAGGCATTTAGGAGCTGCCTGTGTCCATTAGTAGTAGAGGCAGTAGTCCTGGGGTAAATTTTCTATTACCCGTCCATAGATACAAGTTGCAATTGAATATGGACGAGGATACGCTTAGTTTAATGTGGATGGGGAGTCTGTTCTAGAGCAGTGGTATCCTCTGTGTGATATACCTGTCCCTTCAAACCATTCTGTTGAATTTCCAGCAGAATTTTAGATTCCTACACTGAGTATTATGATGCAATTTGACTTGCTGATATGCAGTAGGTCCATCACTACTTGGTCAGAGGATATGCCAGACACAGGTCACCTCTTAGCAGTTTGCAGGATACAGAGTATAGTGACAGGACACTGAGTTGATCCATATAAGACATATTGTTTAGGCCCTGTATCCTTTTTAAAAGGTATCTCTGGGACATTCCAGTTACTGAATGTGGCAGGAGTGATACATGCCAAAGGGGGCATTATATTCGATGACTGGCCTAATAATGACTGAGTAAATAAGGACAATGACTTTCTTAGATTTAAACACAATCCCTTTATAAGCTGCACAATATAGAAGGACATTCTTACGACAGTAATTCTTAACTCTTAACCACTTAATCAGACATTACTCCTGGGTCACTCCTAAAGAAGGATAGTGTGTCCAGTGGGCCTACCTGGTTAACAAATAAGTATTACTGTTATTATGTCATACCTCTGAGCTAGGTGGTTTACATCCAACCCTTGGAGCCTGAGATAGTCCTTTAGGCACATAATGTCCTAAGTTAAAATGGACCACTGTTGCATTGCCCCGTCTTGTTATCGTTCATGATTAACAAGCTAGCTAAAGCCTCTGTCTCATGCTACATATGGACAAAACCCTTGCTGTGCTGCATATAACCTGTTGACTAGTAGCATGGGCACTGGAGAGGCCACTCTGGGAATATGGGATTGAAAGACCAACATCAGCTTGTCCATCCTGGGGGAGAGGCATCCTAGGCTCAATGCAGCGTTAAGAGCCTGGTATGCTCCATGATATAAGTGGTAAGTGGTATATACCTCCCTGGTCAGGAGGTTGCGCATGTACTGAACTGTGCATGTGCATCCCAAAGGCAGCATTCGTGGATCTTGTAAGGTTGTCAGTGGGTGGTGGCAGACACTGCACTCAAAAGCACTAGTGTAATGCTGCACCAGAATGCTCAATATCTTCAACAGCCCTGTACTGAGGTTGGGTGGAGCTCAGGGAGACTAAGTTGGGTCCAGTAGACCCAGTGAATGTAAAGGAGCTGGTGGCAGCTGATCATCAGCTGTGGGGAGAAAAATAAACAATCTTGCTAAAGCCCCTACCCACCATTGCCCATTGCCTTTTTAAATGTTCATAGGCTGTATCATAAAATGGCAGGTTATTCGTTCTTCTGCTTATGGATTCCCCATCCCATTGATATGATCACATGGTTATTGGGCTCCAAAGCATCGCAACTGCACTGCCTGTCCATTCCAGAATCCCTCCCCAGGTTTATGTAAATGTGTTCTGCTGTCATATAACCTACAATATAACTGTTAGATTCCTCACAGAGTAACTACTTTACAAGTAATATTCCCATGATTCCACTCTCTTTTGTTGGTTGGTTTTCTACAAAATGTTTACCAGATGAGTACTTAGTACTGGTCTCTTCTCCATGCTGCTATTATGTCTGTTGAAGCATAATAAACCACCATACAAATAACTACCTGTGCCCATACCATGTCACATTTGAAAACAATAGCCTAAATCTTTCCAGGTCTCATGTGAGCCCCCTTCCTTTCCATATAGGTTCATAGGTTCTTACTAGGCTATTGACCCTAGAGGTTCTTTAGAACCCTAGCCAAGCATTACCATTGAGTTTTTTCCCCTTGTAATTTAAATATGATATATTTTATAACCCAGAGCAGGCAGAACATTTACATGTTATCCTTTTCCATAAGGGACAAGCGTGCTACTCCAGAAATGACTTTGTGACAAAGTAAGAGAAGCACTTTGTTATATACAGAAAGGAAGATCTTTCCAAAGACATGGAGTTCTCTGCGGCACACATCTGTCCCTCTAACATGTTCAGCCTATGTTGCAGAAGAGATTAAGATATCTTTAGTGGGTGTTTATTTATTTGCTCAGCTTGGTAACGGGGTAGAGCACTGATCCATATGAACATATATCAGTCCCAGTGTAGACAAACACAAACAGCAGGCAAGCAAGTTATCAACAAGTATTATGAATACAAACAAAATGATGTGTGCACATAGCAATGAATCATAACAGTAACAATAATAAAGTACACAGTACAGAGGACAGTAAGAAGGGATGGTTAGAGTAAGGAGGGAAGAAGAAGAAGAAGAAGAAGAAGAAGAAGGGAGTTAAACAGTGAAAAGACTGAGCACAAAGTGTAGAATATAGCAAAAGTAAGCAACATATACACTGTGGAAGAAATGTCACATATTAATGTAGAGATGTAATGTGAGAAAGACAAATGTGCCTGATTGGTGAAGGGGAGAGTGGGGAACTAGGTGATGTGTCCAGTGGGAAAGCATTTTCAAATTGACTCTGGCATGAGATGATCTTTAAGCTGAGAATGAAATAATGAGTACAATATGAGGTCTTTTAGATTAATTAGTATGGAGGGATTTCAGAGTTTGGGGCCTAGGATGGAGAATGCATAGTTAGTGCAATGAAGTCTGGTTCTAAGACATAGAAGAAGTGGACCAGAGTGGTTAAAATGTCTTAAATTGTAACTGGATGGAAAGTCTGAAGAGATTGGAAGCAAGAGAAGGACAGGAGTGTTCTTTAGAGAGCTTGTAGAGCTGGGATCCAAAAAGCAGGACAGCATATTGTTGGACAGGTAACTAATTGGCTTTATTAAGCTTAATGTGATATTTCTATGGGAGATGGTAATGAAACTTCAGATATAGATGCTTATAGTTTGGATGGTGGAGGAGTTTTTCTTGGATGCTGCTGCAACCAGTAGAAGTCCATATTGAAACTGGGCTAGTAGAATGCCTTTGTGTATGACCTTCCTGATTGGTCTGGAGAGAAAGGAGAATATTATATTGGACCAAAATAGGAGGGAAGACATTGTCTTCCTTAGTTGTTCTAGGTGAAGGTGAAAGTTCAATGTAGGATCAAGCCACATACCAAGGTATGTGAAGGAGATAACTTGATCAATGTGGTTGTCAAGGTGATCATGGATAAGAAGTGATTGAGGATTTTCCTGCCATTTAGGGGTGGTACCAAACAGAATTACTTCAGTTTCAGAAGTGTTCAGCATAAGCTTTGTGTTATTAAGCCATTTGATAAGAGAAATTAAGTCCACTTGTAGTTGTTGTTATGGCCAAGGAAGTCAGGTTAGAGTGAAATAAGACCATGTCATCAGCGTACAATAAGACAGAGAGATGAGGGGGGTCAAGTGGTAGTTTATTAATGAAATTGGAATAAAAGAAGGGGAGCCAGAATGGAACCCTGAGGGATTGTTTAAAGAGAGGAATAGAAACAGAGAAGGTATTCTGAAACTGAACTCAGAAGTGCTGCTTGGAAAGATAATGCTTAAACTAAAGAGGTATATATGGGCTAATTTCAATTTCAGTTAGGTGATCCAATACATCCAAACCTCTGGTGAGGTCAATAAAGATAGCTCCACTCAAGAGGCCTTTGTCCATAGCCAGGAGGATACTATTAGTAAGTGTCCACAGTGCTGTAGAAGTGCTCCTACCAACCCAAGATGATGTTGTTTTGAGGACAGTAGATGATTATGGGAGATGTGATGGGTGAGTTGATTGTAAACTAATTTTTCAGGGATTTTACCAAGTATGGAAAGAATGGAGATGAGATGGAAGTCAGTGCCATGGGATGGAATATTTTTTGGGGGGGGAACAATGGCTGTTTTCCAGATATCAGGCATGTTGTTTTGAGTTATGCAGAGATTATAAATGTGAAGAATAGGTGAGGCTATTGTAGATCAATATGTGTGTATATATACCTTTAAGAAGCTATTCAAGGGCTTGCAGAAGTGTATAAATACTGAGCACGTTCGAGCCTGACTGCCATTTTGTAGTAACCAGTTGAGATGTAAGCATGTATGTATGTAAGGTCTATCTGTTAACTATATTGTTCATATTTTATGATGTTGCTATCCATCCTGATGTATTTCTATGTATTAAAGCATCTAAACAAAAAACCCAGCCTTCTTGTTATAAGTGTTAGAGACGAATGAGCTACATGGTGTCAGAAGTGGGATATCTAAAAGGACATGGTATAAGAAATGGCATGTCTAAAAGACATGGAGTCAGAACTGGTATAGCCAAGGGGCATGAAGTTGAAAATGGCCTGGGTAATCGACTTAAGCTATTGCTAGGAGCTGGAGGAATATACAGTAAAGGATCATTCCTAAATGTGCAAAACTTCACAAAACAGGTCAGAAAAGAATTTCAGGCATTAAAACTTTCTAAGCACTATTTCTTTTCACATAATATGAAACAAGGCATACAGAACATTCTAAATAATTTCCCACAAACAGATATGTCAACAGGGGTCCAGGAAATAAATAGTGTGGGAAGAAATAGCCAGGGAATTATTATGGCTAGGTTTGTATTGGCCCTAGGGCCGATAGCCTAGTACCAACCTATGAACTTATGTACGATATTGATAAAATATTCAAATTACTATGGAAAATGTTTGAAATAAGGTCCGTATTGCATAAAACAAATAAAATAAGGGGACATAACCACATTTTCACAAAGCATATGTATTTCATATTAAGCAAAGATAACCAAGTTATCAGAAGCGTAAGCATGTTTGTGTAGTGTTACATTAAAGCTAGTTAGCAAAGTACAGCCATTACAAGGCATATTTTGCAGAGTACAGCCATTACAGAGCATATTTCGCTAAGTACAATATTTCGAAGAGTCTGTTGTGCATTTGAATGTTATTACAAGCTCACAAAACAGTTTGTTCATACATAATTACAAGGGCCATATTTTCAGTGTGTTTGTGTATACTTTGTGGGCATGGTAGATGGATTTTGAAAACCCAGTGCATTTGTGTTTGACAATAATATTGCTGAGAACTGGAGAGTGTTTGAGCAAGAGTACAACATTTTCATACAGGCTGCATTTTCTGATACAGATGACCATACAAAGGCATTTATTCTACTTAATTTAGCTGTGTCAGAAGCCATAGAAAGTGAATGTTCATTTGTGTATGCACATGCTATCTATACCGGAGAGGGGGAAAATCATCATATTGTTGTACCGGCTGAGTCAAAGAGGACTCAGAGTGCTTAAAATGTAAATTTAGAGAAATGCGTAACCCCCAGACAAATGTTACAATGGAAAGGCACTTATTTTGTACAAGGGATCAAAAGCCTGGTGAAACTTTTGCAGCATATATAACTGACCTGAGAAATAAAGCTAAAACATGCAGATTTGGTGACTTAAGGGATGAATTGATAAAGAACAGACTTATGTGTGGTATAAAAGATGATGCTGTGAGAAAGATTTTGCTTCGTGACAGTGATTTAACTTTGAATAAGGCCATTGAGATTTATCAGATACATGAGCTCACAGAAAAGCACACAAATGTGCTTACAAATGAGAACAGAAGTAGAAGGCACAGTGATAAAGCTCATGTTGGTAGTATGGGGCACGTTGTTGAAAGAAACAGGCCCAAGCACATGGCAGCTGTAACCCCTGCAGCACTTACTGGTAAACCCCAGAACTTTTCAGCAAATTCTAGACTTCGTACGGTTTCAGTTAAGCATAAGAGTGAGTCAGCAAATTCAAAACATGGGCCCCAACCCACTTTCATTGCCAGCTGTCATAATTGTGGTGATAATCATAAATCTAAAAAGTGTTTAGCTTTTGGTCAGCAATGCCACAAATGCAATAAATGGAATCATTTCAAAAGATTTTGTAAATCAAAAGGCCCACGTTATTGTATTAAAAGGGAACATTTTAAGAAACAAGTTGATCAGTTAGACAGTAGCAAGCCTCCTGTTTATTTTGATGGTGTGTCATTGCTTCATGAAATGGTAAATGCATTAGATTTAAGGGCAATGAATAAAGTATTTTGTACTGTTCGGATAAATGGCAAACCCATAGAGCTCAAACTCAATACAGATTCCAAGTGGAATGTTATATCAGCAGAAACATTTGCCAGCGTATGTAAGGGTGAAAGGCTTGATTTGACAAGGTGTGCAAAGCTTGCTGTTTATGGAGGTGAAGAAATTCAAACCGAAGGCTCAGTTGTGCTTTCATGTTACTTCCAGCAGAGCGGAAGAAGCCACGACTTGTTATTTTATGTGGTCAAGAGGCACGTCCAGTCATTGTTAGGGCTCACAGACAGTTTGAAAATGGGACTGCTTTCATTTAATAAGGAAGTCCATCATGTTAGCTTAAAAGACCACTATTCTAATTTTGCCAAGTATGTTTTTTCTACCTATGTTGATCTTTTCAAAGACAAAACTAGCCAAACTTCCAGTTGTGTACTCCATGAAGTTAGACCCAGAGGTCAATCCAGTTATCGGGCCAGCACAAAACGTTCCAATAGCCATGCAGGACAGAGTCAAGACCGAATTAGATAAAATGGAGTGACAAGGTGTGATTTGTCCAGGTAAAACTCCAATTGAATGGGTATCTTCCTTGGTGGTAGCTCATAAGAAAATCTGAGATGACATCAGAATACCTATTGACTCAAGATTTGAGCAAAGCATTAAAAAGACCCCATCATCCAATGTGCACAGTCGAAGAAGTCACAGTCTTGTTGCCAAATGCCACTATTTTTTTTTGTCTTAGATGCAGAGTTCATTTTGGCAAATTCAGCTTGACAAGAAATCGTCATTGCTCACTACATTCAGTACTCTGTTTGGCAGGTACAGATTTTTGAGAATGCCATTTGGAATAACTTGTGCAAGTGAAGCCTTTCAACGAGCAATGGAGTAAATTTTTTTCTGGGTATCCTTGTGCTATTATAGTGGATGACGTACTGGTAGGAGATCATAATGAAGCTGAACATAACAGAAACCTCAGAAAAGTTCTAGAATGGGCACATCAAGTGAATCTTAAGTTCAATGTACAGAAATGCTAGTTCAAAGTATAAGAAGTTACTTATGTTGGTCATTTACTTACAAGTACAGGCATACGACTAGACCCTTCAAAACAAACAGCCATTCTCGAAATGCCAGCACCAGATAATGTTCAATCCCTACAATGTTTTCTTGGCATGGTTTGGTCAACATTATTTGGTATTCGTAGACTCTTACTCCAATTGGTTCAAGATTGACCTACTTCCCAATCCACCTTCCAGTACTGTCATTATTAAGATGAAACGTCATTTTGCAGTTCATGGTAGTCCACACAGTTATTTTTGACTATGGCACGCAGTATACAACCCAACAGTTCAAAAGATTTGCTGAAGAATGGGACTTTACTCATGTCACAAGTAATCCAGAGTACCCGCAGTCAAATGTTTTGGCAGAATGCGCAGTGCAAAGTGCAAAACAGTTACTAGAGAAGTCAAAATGAGATCATAGTGATGTTTTCCTGAATCTCTTGAATCTCAGAAATATTCCTCATGACAAACTTCTTGGTTCACCTGCTCAGAGAATTCTATCGAGACAAACCAGAACCACATTACCAATCAGTAGTCAGGTGTTGGTTCCATGTGTCAAGAACAATAGAACAGTGAAAGCCAATCTGTTGAAGAAGCGCTTAAACCAGAAGTCCTACTACAATAAAGCCAGCAAACTGCTCAGTCTATTAAGACAGGGAGAAGTGGTAAGGATGCAGTTGTCCAAATGTAATGATCAGATTGATATTGTGAAGAATATTTGTCCAGAGCCAAGTTCATACTTTGTGGAATCAGAAGGAGCAATTTTTAGGTGGAATCAGACGCATTTGAGACTGGTGTCCGAGCCTATACTACAGCACATAGCTTGTGAGAAAGAATCTTTATCTCACAGTGAGTTGTCCAGTGTTCCAGTTCCAGGGGAAGTTCCAGAGGACATTGCTGTTCCTATGACGAATCCAGAAGTTCCTGGTATGAGTTGTGCACCACAGACTGTCCCTGTTGCTCAGTTTGGTACAGATTGTTATGTTATGAGATACGGTTGAATCTCTAAACCCTGCAGCAGGTACAAAGCAACTTGGACATGAACATTGTTTTGTTGCTAATGTATATAGTAATGCGTGTCTAACTCTGATATCGTTTTGTATAAAGGGAAATCTTTTTAAGAGGGAGGCTGTAGATCAATGTGTGTGTGTATATACCTTTAAAAAGATATTCAAGGGCTTGCACAAGTGTATAAATACTGAGCACGTGCGAGCCTGACTGCCATTTTGTAGTAAGCGTTCAGATGTAAGTATGTATGTATGTAAGGTCTGTCTGTTAACTAGTTAGTTCATATTTTATGATGCTGCTATCCATCCTGATGTGTTTCTATGTATTAAAGCATCTAAACGAACCCCCCTGCCTTCTTGTTATAAGTGTTAGAGACGAACAAGCAACAACTATGAAGTCCTTACACAGGAATAAGAACCATAGGTTCATAGGTTGGTACTAGGCTATCAGCCCTAGGGCCTATACAAGCTTAGCCATAGCAATTCACTGGCTATTTCTTCCCACACTATTTACTTCCCTGGACCCCTGTCTAGCAGGGCAACTGACATGATCCCCGGGGTGAATTTCCTTTCTCCCATCCAATCATCAAGGTTCCTTTTGAAGAGGGCCAGAGAGGCACTCTGCTTGACATGTATGGGCAATCTATTCCAGAGTCTGGGGAGTCTCTGGGTCAGGAACCTATCCCTCCAGCATGTTTTGTTTATTGTGATGAGGTTTAGATCCCTGGAGCGTGTGGCTCTGAGTGATTGGGATTTCTTTAAGTGTAGCATGTCCAACAGCTCTGGGTTTGACATGGCCTTGTATGTTAAGCAGAGATCGCCTCTGAGTAGACGATATGCCACAGAGTATAGCTGGAGTTTTTTAAGGCAGTCAGCATAGGGCATCTGCTTTAGGCCTGTGATTCTTTTTGTGAGGTATTTCTGCGGCCTTTCCAGTTGTTGCAGATGTCTTGAGAGGTACATACCAAACGGGGCGTTATATTCTATAATGGGTCTAATGAGGGATGAGTACAGTGGGACAATGACCTCCTTTTTTCTGGATGAAAAGCCCTTAGTGATGAGGTGTGCCACATAGAAGGATTTCCTGACTATTGTGGCGATGTGGTTATCGAAGGTGAGACCACTGTCCACCTGTGTCCCTAAGTCTCTTATCACACTATCTGTGTTTAGTGTACTGCCACCTATATGGTAATGGTAATTCACGGATACATGTTTTTTCCCAAAGGGGATAACTATACATTTCTTGGCATTGAGCTTGAGCCCATGGCTCTGGCACCAAGCATCTGTTTCTGTAAGGCCCTTTTGTAGAGTATCCACATCATTTGGGGATTCAATAATGGCTCCCAGTTTGCAGTCATCTGCGAACTTTGTTAGCCAGAGTCCCTTAGTGTTGGCCTGTACTTCAGAGAAGTAGATGCCAAACAAGAGCGGTCCCAAGACTGAACCCTGAGGTACTCCACTTGTCACTTATCTGGAGCTGGATTTGGAGTCGGCTACTTTTACAGTGTGGGTTCTTTCAGTAAGCCAGTTAGCAACCCATTGGGTGACGTAGGGATTAATGCCCAGTTTAGTAAGTTTATCTGTGATTCCAGAGTGGGGGATGGTGTCAAAGGCCTTGGCAAGGTCTAGATAGGCTGTGTGGACCACCTTACCCTTGTCCATGGCTCTGGAGACTGATTCGAAGAAGTCAATCAGGTTCAGGAGACAAGATCGGCCCTTCACGAACCCAAACTGGGTGGGGTCCAGTGTTTGAAGGTTGCCAATGTCTTTGTTTATAAGTTCCATGATAATACGCTCCATGGCCTTGCAGATAAGGCTTGTCAGACTGACGGGACAGTAGTTTCTGGGATCCAAGTTGGATCCCCCCTTGTAGAGTGGGATAACTGTAGCTGTGCGCCACTCAGTGGGCACAAATCCTGAGGTGAGGCTATGATTAAACATGACACTTAGGTGAGGTGCCAATTCATTTTGTAGTTCATGTAGTACACAGCCCAGGATGTCATCTGGTCCCATGGATGCTGTATTCTTAGCTTTGGAGAGTGCGTTTTTTACCTGTGTGGCCATTATTATCGGAATTTGACAATCTTCCGGTATTGAGATGGGCCATTTAGGGGGTGAGAGGGGGGTGAAGTTGGCACTGAATCGATCTGCCAGGATATTGGCAATATCCTTGGGATCAGTATATTTAATGCCATTATGTTTTAGCTCAGAGCAGATCTGAGCATTGACATTTAGATTCTTGACATAGTTATAGAATGCCTTGTGGTTGTTTTTGGAATCTTTGGCAATTTTATTTTCGTAACTAGCTTTGGAGGATTTTATGAGGGATCTCAATTTCTTACTGAGGCTTGTAAGGGAGTTTTTTGCATCCTGGGATTTTCCTCTTTTCTGCAACAGTTTCTTCCTTTTGTTGTAAAGTTTGTTTATGGCAGAGGACCACCAGATTGGCTTCCTTTTTTTGGATGAGAACACCTTGGTTCTATTTGGGATAGCATGATTCATGCATGAGTGGATGTGCTCGTACAGTGCCTTAGTGTAGGATTCAGCAGTTGAACTTTCAGTTCCCATCTGCATGGGTGTCATGAAGTTTGTCACTTCTGACTTGAGTAGGATGAAGTTAGCTTTGGAGAAGTTTTTTATGGAGGTTACTGGGGAGTGGCGGTGGGATTTGGATGTTAAGGGTGATTAGCTTATGGTGAGACATGACTAACGAGGGAGTGACCATAGGTGTGGAGCATTGATTTCCCATGTTGGTAATGACCAGATCTAGAATATTGGACCCCCTGGTGGGACTATGGATTAGTTGATCCAGGGCATTGGAATTTATGAATTCCAAGAACCGTTGGGCAAAGGTGTTGGTACAGGAGTAGTTTTCCCAGTTAATGGCAGGGTAGTTAATGGGAGAAGACTGTCAGGACCAGCAGGTGAGTCATTTTTTAGTTCTTCAGGTAGTGGTGCTACATGTTTAGCTTTGATTGCTTTGAAGTGGAAAGTGGAAATATAAGGGGAGGAGAGAGTTTAGAGGGAGAGAAAGGTTTATTAATGGAATCAGGGATGGGATTGTACTGAAGTGAGGAATGAGATCCGCTGCTGTGAGGTCAGATGAGGATGAGTGGGTGTTAGCTGGATTAGTACGGCCTGTCTAATGGTTCACTTCTGCCCAGAATTTTTTTAGATGACCTAAGAAGCGATGACTGATGCTTTTTCATAATGTGACTTTTATGTTGCCTGATTGCCTGGTGTTTATGCCACCATTGGAGTTGTGGATGTGCAGTGGACTGAGAGGACTGAGAAGATAGTATCTGTTGAGACTCTGTATGCAAGGCAGAGGTCACCCCTCAGCAGTCTGTATGTTAACAAAAATAGGGACAAGGCTTTAAGATAATCAGTCTAATTTTTATAATTTAGATCCTTGATTTTCTTGTTGATAACATACTGTGGGCTCTCAATGTGTGTTAGGTTTTTGGACAGTTACATGCCAAAGGGGGTGTTATACTCAAATACTGGCCTAATAAGTGCCAAATATAGTAGACTGATCACATTCCTGGGCCTGGACATTATACCTTTACTAATAAACTGTGCAGTGAAATAGAACTTTCTTACAATAGTGGATACATGGTAATTGAAGGATTGTTCACTATCTACATAGGTTCCCAGTTCCCTAACTATTGGATTGATTTTCAGGGGTGTGGTATCATGCTTGCCGAAGGATGCTAGTATACATTTTTGGCATTCAGTTTTAGTTCATGGTTTTGACATCAGCTATTTTGCTTGGAAAAGACCCTCTTTTGGTGTCATTTGGACACCTAGTTTACAGTCATCAGCAAACTTGGTCAGCCGTCAGTTCTGAACATTAGCTTTGACCTCTATGAAGTAGATTTCAAAGTGAATGGCCTAAGGACAGAACCCTGGGGAACACTTCTGGTGACATGTCTTTTCAAGGAGATAGAGCCACCCATCCTAATTTCCTGGGTCCTGTTTGTAATCCAATTTGCTATCCATCCAGTTACATAGGGATTGACATTTATCTGGGAGAGTTTATTAACAATACCTGAGTGCAGAATGGTATTGAATGCCTTAGTGAGAGCTAGGCATGCAGTGTGTACTGATTTTCCCTCAGTGTGCACTGCTTTTCCCTTGAGGTGTGCACTGATTTTGCCTCAAGATCTGTACTGATTTTCCCTCAGTGTGTGTACTGATTTTCCCTTAGGGTGTGCTCTGATTTAACATTGGGGTGTGCACTGATTTTCCCTCAGGATGTGCTCTGATTTAACACTGGGGTGTGCACTGATTTTCCTTCAGTGTGTGTACTGATTTTCCCTTAGGGTGTGCTCTGATTTAACATTGGGGTGTGCACTGATTTTCCCTCAGGATGTGCTCTGATTTAACACTGGGGTGTGCACTGATTTTCCCTCAGTGTGTGTACTGATTTTCCCTTAGGGTGTGTACTCATTTTCCCTCAGGATGTGCTCTGATTTAACATTGGGGTTGCACTGATTTTCCCTCAGGATGTGCACTGATTTTCCATTGGGGTATGCACTGATATCCCTCATCCTTTCCTTCGGTACTCTTCTTGAAAAAGTCAATCAGGTTGCGTAGGCAAGATCTGCCCTTGACAAAACTGAACTGGCTTTGGTCAAGGGTTTGTAGGTTACCTTATATCCTTGTTTATTAATTCCATAATGACCCTTTCCATAGCCTCACAGATGATTCTTATCAGACTTATTGATATAATTTCCTGGGTTAGTTGATGCCGCACCCATTTGCATTCCTCCATTTCTCAGGCACATAGCCTGTTTGGATGTGTTTCAATGAAGATATTGATCAATCTCTGTAAGGGGTTTTACAAGTCCTCTTTCAGGCTAGCCAGTGGACATCCTGGTTTGTTATCTGGCCCCACAGAAGCAGTGTTCTTGATGTTGGATAGTGCCTTGAGGGCCTGATCTTGGGTGATCTCTTTGAGCCGGGGGCATAATTACAGATATGTGATCTGGTAATGTTGGGGAGGGAGGTGAAGTTTGAGCTACATTTATCCACTATTTAATTATCTATGTCCTTTGAGTCTGACTCGATAGTGTCCTTTACTATTAGCTGTGTGTAGTTCTGGGCAGTTATGAGGTTTCTAACAGGTAAAGAAGGCTTTGTGCTTATCTTCCACTTGAGTGGCTATTCTCACCTCATACCTGGCAGCTCAGGACCAGAGTTCCTTGCTTATTTTAGCAAGATAAATTTTGGCTTCTTGAAAGTTAGATTTATTTTTTAATGCAGCATTGTTTTTCTTTTATTATAGAGCTGTTCATATTAGATTCCCACCACAGGGGTTTGTTAATGAATTTGGCATTATGGTTATTTCTGAGGGGGGGGGTCAGATGTATTTATTCAAACATTTACATGTGCATAGAATTTGACAGTAGAGCATTTTGCATAAGTAATGAGGTTGCCTAGGTGGGGGGCTTTTGAATTTAGATATATTGTCAGTCAATTTTAGTAGATTAGCCTTTGTACAGTCTCTGAATACTTTGGTATTGGAAGATGCTTCTGACTTCAGTCTTACAGTGAATGTGACTGAGCTGGTGTCCGATTTGATCAAGGAGGAGGTTAGAAGTAGTGGGGAGCAGAGCTGACCCATGTTGTGAAGGACCAAGTACAGGATTTTTATCGCCCCACAGTGTGTGTGTGTGTGTGTGTGTGTGTGTGTGTGTGTGTGTGTGTGTGTGTGTGTGTGTGTGTGTGTGTGTGTGTGTGTGTGCATTAACTGGTCCAAAGTGTTTGTATTGATTAATTTCAGAAATCTCTGTGCATACATGTTTGAGGATGTGTAAGTCGCCCAGTTTATGGAGGGATAGTTGAAGTCTAATAGGTGGATGTTGTTGGTTTAATTGGTAAGGACACCATACTGGTTAGGTAGGAGGTACAGGCCAAAGGTCACATCAAGGGGGTCCTGTAGTTAGCCAT
The DNA here is from genome assembly GCF_019279795.1 of Protopterus annectens. Lineage (NCBI taxonomy): Eukaryota > Metazoa > Chordata > Ceratodontiformes > Protopteridae > Protopterus > Protopterus annectens. The sequence continues at coordinate 1,475,909,482 of NC_056726.1, forward strand.
GATGTGAGAAGTGGTTTTGCCCATATTAAGTTGGATGTGAAGGAGTTCCAGGTCATTATCTTATCAAACCAGTCTGGAAGTAATTTCTTTTAAGAATATAGAGACACCACCACCTTTACTGTATTTGTCTAATGCGGAGGGCCTGTATGACTGATAGGCATTGAAGCCCTGCACTGATGGAGCACTTTCACTGATCTTGAACTAGGTCACTGTGCAATGCATACCTCAAATCTCGAAGTTTTACAGGATAAGTAAGACCTGCAGGGAGTGGAAGTTTTTTTTTTTTTTACTCCTATCATAGAACAGCAATACCTTAACATTATCTGGATTCTGTCCAATTATGCTGGAAGCTTAAGAAGACTGATATTGCTTAAAAAGGCACTATGGGAGCAGTCAAGATTTGAGCAATATAGAGAAGCCTTGAGGGGAGAAGTACAGGATATCTATCCCAAAACAGTTAAGACTGTCTTACCATCTCTTTCCATGCTGATATGTACTGTACCCTTTGAATGACATCAGAATCTAAGCCAGTTGTTGAAGTCAGTCATCTTTTGTTTGTATTATGACATAATTCTTGGTGACGGTAAAATTCTGCTCACGGCTAGAGTCATACCTACCTCAGACTCATATTCCAAGAGCTCCATCATGTCTCTCTTATTTATTTATTTTATTTTTATTTTTACATTTGTTGACCGGGCTAGTCTAACTGGATATATGTCCATTTTCAGTAGAGGCCCGGGGAGAAAAGCTCCAAGCATGAACAGTGACAAAGTTAACAATATATAAAAGACATTGAAAATCATAATGCAGAGGTAGCATTGGTCAAAAGAAAAATTATAATAATAAAATTATAAACTATAACAATTTTAGCAAAAATTATACTAAACAATTATACAAAACACACTAGAAGGTATGAGCAAGACTCAGTTAAGAGAGAAAGAACTTATATTTTATCCTCATATTAGGAAGAAACGAATAGTAACTAGATTTGGAGGTATAGGTTAGAAGAGTAGGGAAAGGGGTAAGAGCAGGAAGGGGAAAAAGATATCAGTCTGGGTTAGCACATGGACAAAGCCAATGAGTTATAAGATGTTCTTTAAGATGTTTTTTAAATAGAGAAGTAGAAGTAAGGGTTGGTAATTCAGAAGGAAGCTGAATCCAGTTTTTACCTGCTGTGTTTGAGAAGAGAGAGTCACCAGCTTTGTTGTTAGCTTTAATTGAGGAAACTAGAAGCTTATTAGCAGAGCGGAGTGTGGATAGATTTGTATAGGGTGTAATTAGATTAGTGAGGATAGGTGTGTTGTTAGGGTGGTGTAGGATCTTTTGAGTAATAAGCAATTGTTGACAGAGTATATGGTTTTTCAATTCTAGCCATCCTAGTTGTTTGAGGTTAAGGCAGTGGTGAGTTTTAAAGGGGGAGCATGTGATGAATCTAGCTATGCTATTATAACAGGTGGAGAGTTTAGAGAGGTTGTTTTTGGATAGGTTAGTATATGTAACACAGGCATAGAAAAGGGTGGATATGAGGTGGGTCTGGGCAATAGTTTTCCTTGCAGAAGGGGTAAGGAAGGGTTTAATTCTATAGAGGGTACCAAGTTTTTGTTAACAGACTTTATGGTGGAGTTGATGTGGTCATCATAGCTGAGACGATTATCAATTGTTACACCAAGTAGGCTGTAGTATCTGGGGTTATGTTGGTACCATTGTTAGAGGTTACAGAGAAGAATGGATTAGGTGATGTATGAGTTGGAGTAAAAAGCAGTAGTTTTGTTTTTTTGGGATTTAGGAGGAGGCAGTGTTGCATAAACCAGTTTTCAACATTCTGAGAAACAGTTTCGGTGAGGGAGTGGAGAGAGGCTATATTCTCAGCTGTACAGATTACGGTGGAGTCGTCAGCATATTGAATGCAGGTGGCTTGAGGTATATTCATGTGTAAATTGTTAATAAATAAGGAAAAGAGTAGGGGACCTAAAATAGAGCCCTGGGGTACTCCAATATTTACTGGAAGTAGTGAAGACAGATTGTTATGCCAAAGTACTGCTTGTTGTCTATTTTCCAGAAAAGACCTAAACCATTGTATAGCTTGAGAATCGAGAGAATGGGCCTTTAGTTTGTCTAGAAGTAAGTTATGGTTATCTTCATATAATCCAAGGAGGTACATCTCAAGTAATTTTACCCACTGTACAGGTTGTGTCCAAGAAATGCGTGTTTGGATCTGCTTCTAATATTTGAAAGACCATATTATCAAATTTCATTTTTGCGAGATGAAAATTGTGAAAACGAAATACCCAAATGGTGAATTTTTCCCAGGGCAAGTAAACACTTGCCCAAACTTCAACAAAACACACACCAGAGTAAATAAAACCCACCTAAGTGAGGAGGCTATTCCCCCCAACTATATATACCAACTCTGGGATCCACTGCAGTGTAGAAAAGGGCATGTTGGGCAAGTGTTTACTTGCCCTGGAAAAAATTTGCCACTCAGGTATTTCGTTTTTGCAATTTTCAACTTGCAAAATGAAATTTGATGATATGGCCTTTCGAAAACTTATGTTTATATACCAACCCAGTACTATAAACTGACTCCCTGGCAGAGATACATCATATCCTGCATGTTTCATTTATAATTTAATAATCAAGTATTGCTTATTTAACTTTTAAGTATTCCTCTCTTGAGCAAGTGTTTATGCCACCACTGGAATTGTCGACGTGCAGTATGCAAGCCATTCTTTATCACCATTTCTAGTGACAATAGAAGGCCTTAAGCAGGCATGAGAACAGCAGTGTTGAACAATTGTAAATAATATGTTGTTATCATAGACTAATTCCTTGTACAAATTCTTTCAACTCTTTATACACTCAATGTATCTTCTGTTATACTTCTGTTTTCATATAAAATTTAGTACTTGCTCCCATATTGTCTAACAATTATAGCAGCCCAACTGTAGCTAGTATTTACACTACACACTTGCTGCCATTTAAAAACATAGCCTCCAGTGTTGGTCCAGTCATTGTTTTCACATTCCTGGCAATTTTCAGTGCTTGTTTCCTACTTGAGAAACCAAATACATCAAAATCAATGCCCTGGCATCCACACATGCAGTAATGCATAGCTTTAACCCTAGCATCCACACATGCAGTAATGCATAGCTTTAACCCTGGCATCCATGCATGCAGTAAGGCAGAGCTTTAACCCTAGCATCCACACATGCAGTAATGCATAGCTTTAACCCTAGCATCCACACATGCAGTAATGCATAGCTTTAACCCTGGCATCCATGCATGCAGTAATGCATAGCTTTAACCCTGGCATCCATGCATGCAGTAATGCAGAGCTTTAACCCTAGCATCCACACACACAATAATGCACAGCTTCAACCCTGGCATCCACACATGCAGTAATGCATAGCTTTAACCCTGGCATCCATGCATGCAGTAATGCAGAGCTTTAACCCTAGCATCCACACACGCAATAATGCACAGCTTCAACCCTGGCATCCACACATGCAGTAATGCATAGCTTTAACCCTAGCATCCACACATGCAGTAATGCATAGCTTTAACCCTGGCATCCATGCATGCAGTAATGCAGAGCTTTAACCCTAGCATCCACACACGCAATAATGCACAGCTTCAACCCTGGCATCCACACATGCAGTAATGCATAGCTTTAACCCTAGCATCCACACATGCAGTAATGCATAGCTTTAACCCTGGCATCCATGCATGCAGTAATGCAGAGCTTTAACCCTAGCATCCACACACGCAATAATGCACAGCTTCAACCCTGGCATCCACACATGCAGTAATGCATAGCTTTAACCCTGGCATCTGTACATGCAGTAATGCATAGCCTTAACCTTAGCATCCAAACATGCACTAATGCAAAGTTTTAACCCTGGCATCTATACATGCAGTAATGCATAGCTTTAACCTTGGCATCTACACATGGAGTAATGCAGAACTTTAATGGTGGCATCTAGACATACAATAATGCAGAACTTTAGCCCTGACATCCACATATATAGTAATGCATAGCTTTAACCCTGGCATCCACTCATGCAGTAATACAGAACTTTAACCGTGGCATCCACACATGCAGTAATGCATAGCTTTATGTAACTTGTATAAATGGCTGGTAAATCAAATGCAGATAATATTAGACTGCATTAAAGTATTATAAGTTAATTTCATGAAATTCATGCATTGATTTCTCCAGTGCATTTCTTTAGCCTTTCTTACTTAGCATTTATACAGCCAAAAGTATTATTCAAAAAACATGTATTTTCAATAAGTTGTCTTAATTCTGTGTAGCAAATAATCCTTGGACATCTTTTCCACCAATCATTTACTATCACTACTGAAAACTCCCCCAGATGTATTTACCTTTTGGTAATATTTCAATCAATAATGCAGGTTTCAGTCAATAATGCAGGTCAGTGTCTGCAGAAATATTGTCAAACCTGTGGAGTGAAATCTTGAGAATTATCTTACTCCACAGACTTTTCCCAAGATATAACACATTATAACATCTCAAATATGTTATTGTTTTGAATGTATAAAATATTCAGAAATTATCCACCATACAAAAAACTTCTTGTCTTAATATCTGGAAATTATCCTCCCACCAAAAAGTTGGTTTGCCTTAATGGCAGCTGCCATCAGCAGTGAATATTGTGTATCCAGCTTCCACTTCCCAGCTCCACTTCACAATAGCTACCCTTGTCTTTTGTGATAAAGTGTAGATGCCACTTACCCAAAACAGCTTTCACCCCCCCAACCACTTTTTGTGTATAGCTAATTTAAATTTATTTAAGCTCTAAATGGCACATTTTCATAAAACACATCCATCACTCCCCACTTTCTGACGCCCCACTTTCTTGCTCATTACCTTTATGGTCACAACAATGAATTCAAGGTTAGAAATCATGGTCAGTGACTATGGCAAGTGGCCGATTCGTTTTACTGAGCCACCCTTATGTTGTGAATAGATACTGTCAGCTTAGAGTACTGTCTCATATAAGCTCATATAAACCTATAGATAGTCCCTTCATGTTTACTTGCCTTATCTGTCTGCTGCAAACATCCTTTTTGCAGGATGGATGACACCCCTTCATCAGTCAATGCTAAATTAACCACATCTGTCCAGTGTCTCACTGACTGTGCCTCCTGACCTCGATGTCTGGATATTTCTCCTTTGTTTTCTTCCACTACAACAGTCTTCATTCCATATTTCCTGTTGTTGCTTTCCATCTTTGATTATTTGGACTAAACTTCTGTCAGGTACAGACTCAGGATTATTCCTTTCACAGGTCAGAGGTGAATTTACTTTTATTTCCGGTCCTTCCCTCTGGCACTGATGGATTCCAGTGCAGTCATGTGACAAGATTACCTGAGATTTAGAAATCAGAGTTACTTCTGCCCATCTGCAAGCATGGTGAGGAACACTGACAGCTGTGCTCACCCTGGCCCACTTATAACCCCATCATGAATTTCATACCTTCCTGTATTTGGTTAACCTCCTTTGCTAACCTCCATGCATCACTACTAATAATATTGGGAAGGCCAACTGCAAAAATCACATTCTTCCCAAGTCCATTCTAATGCAGGAATACTGTCTTTTCTTCAGGTATGAGTCTTTTGAAAAGTTGAAATACTCAAATCGTTATGTCACCTGCCTTTGCATTGTTTAATAATCTTTTTATCTATCCCCCAATCTAATGTCTTTAAGGCATATATCTTTGGAAGCAGTTCATTTTTTAAAAAATGTATAAAGCTCTGTATCTCATTTATTTTCATCAACATCCGCTACATGAACATTTCTTCATCTAGCATGGGTCTCAGGTCATTTACTTTATTTCTTAAATTTATTAAATCTTTTCCATTTCAGACATTTTCTGATCTTGCAGAAGTATAGCAGTAGTTTTGTTTCAGGTCCCAGGGATGACTGCTCCTCTTCCTGCCATCCTAACCGTGACTGGAGCTCTCTAGTTTCCTCTGAAACAGTTTCAAGAGTTGTAATAATTTTCTCCAATTTCATTCTCAGCGAGGGGTCACAAACATAATGGGACATACAAAATAGACAAGAGTAAAATAACAAATATGTGACAGTGAAACGGTACAATGTTAGAATAATGGTTTGGATACATAGTAAATCAAATACATTCATTTCCAGTATGTACAAAAGTTTCAAAACGTTTGAGAAATGAGAGTAGTGGTGCAGAGAGCTAACATGATCTGTGTGAGTGCCAAGGGTACAGAGTTTGAATCTTTGTGTCTCTGATAGACAAAGGCAGATAATAATGCCCAAACTAACATACCCCCCACATAACCTCTAGAAACCTCATAACATACCTCCCTGCCCATGGTAGCTAGGGTAACAGCTGGGTTGGATTGCACACTTAAGCTTATAAAGGCCCTGGTGGTCATTAGCCTAGTATATATGAATCTATGAACCTAAATATGAGATGTGAAAAGGACCAAAAAGATCTTAGTGGTTGAATTAGAGTGGAGAAGAGTTAAAGTAGACTTAAGTGATGCAACCTGAGGGGTAACAGGTACATTCTGTTTTATTAACTGATTAACTAAATGTGATTTTAGTCGAGACTGAAATTTGGAATAAGAAGATGAGTCTTTAATTTCAGTGGGAGGGACTTCCTCAGTTTGGGGGTCAAAAAAAATCTAGCAAAGCTAAACTTTCCACTGTGTGATTCCTTAAACCTCTTGTATTAGAAGTGACATGGGATATATGCAAATTACCCTTTAAGGACATCAGGTGTTTCAGCTAAATGGCAATTCTGAATGTCCATGACTTTTTCTTTTAAGTCTATTTATGGAAAAATTCAGGCCAATAAAGCCAAACCACACTAGCTGTGGACATGCATGTTTCTGCCTTCTTATGGCATTATCAGCACACAAACTAGATCTTACCCCCTATGTCGAGAAGCCCTCAGGGTTTGGCAATGGACAATTTTGTCCAACCGTTTTCTGACAGCAATACACATTCCTGAGAAGTCCAACTTGATAGCACACAAACTGAGCAGGTCTATTCTAATGTCTCATGAGTGGTCCCTCGATCAAAGAGTTGTGAAGATAATTTTCTGTCAATGGGGCCAGCCTTACTACCACCTTTGTGCCTCACCTATGAACAACAAATGCAGCAACTATTTTGCCCTGATTCCCCCTCCGGGGGAGTCCCCAAGGGATGTGCTCCTTCACAATTGACTCCCGAGACTTCTATATGCCTTTCCTTGATCCCAGCATTCCTACAAATGAAGACAATAATCCTAATTGCATCCTTCTGGCATCAACAGATTTTGTTCCCCTTCCTGTAGCCTCTTCTTCTGGACAACCTTGGATTCTGGACCCAATTCCAGATCTTTTGACACATCTAACTGGAATGGTTCACCCGAATTTACACAATCTCAAGTTGACAGCTTGACTTCTCCAGTATCAGTCTTAACCAAGCAACCCCTTCTCTCTTCACCTGTCTGACACATTATTCTTTCATCTCACAAACCCTCCACCCAAAAAATTTATAGGAGCAAGTGGAAACATTTTGTTTGACTGGAGAAGAATCTTGACATAGACCCATTCACTGCTTCTATTCATGTAAAAGTCACGTCTGACCCAACTCTGTCAGACATGCTACATCTAAAGAAATCCAATCCTTCCACACTATATGCTCCAGAGACCTCAACCTCATTACCGCAATCAACAGAACAAGCTGGAGGGATAGGTTCATAACCCAGAGACTGCCCATGCTATGGAATAGACTTCCCATACATGGCAAGCGGAGCACCTCACTGGCCCTCTTCAAGAGAAATCTTGATAAGTGGATGGGAAATAGAAAATTCACCCCTGAGATCATTCCAGTAGTTCTACTCGACAGAGGCACCTGGGAACTAAGGTCGGGTGGCTTGATGCCAGGGTAATCCTATGTCCTAGGCTTGTAAAGTCTTCAGGGCCATTAGCCTAGTACACACCTATGAACCTATGGATTTCCCAGCGCAACTTTTTTAATAAAGGTGCAGCTGCAGCTATAGTTAAGGTTCAACTAGCAGCCATATTGAATTGTCATTTGGGTGAAAGTGGATCTTCACTAATTACTCACAAACTCTGCAGGGCTTTCTTGAACAGAACAATACTTTTAAAACCCTTGTACAAAGACCCTTCACCTCCGTGGGATTTAACTTTCATTTTACGGCATATTATTTGTCCTCCGTTCGAGCCAGCAGCACACTGTGACCTGAAATTCCTTTCTTGGAAGATCCTTTTCCTGCTGGCAATCAGATCCGCTACAAGAGTTTCTGAACTGCAAGCCTTATCGTTTCAACCACCTTATTTAATATTTTATAAGGATAAGGGCTTCCTCTATATGAACCCTTCCTTTTTACCCAAAGTGGTATCAGAAAATATATTGAATCAGTATATTGAATTACAATTTTTTCCCCAATTTTTGAAATAAGGGAGAATATTCTTTACATTTGCTACATGTTCACAGATAATTACACTTCTATCTTCATAGAACAAAGGTTTTTAGGAAAACTGAGCAGCTATTTGTAGCCTTTTCAGACACTAGAAAGGGTCTTTCTGTGTCATAGGTTCATAGGTTCATACTAGGCTATCTGCCCGAGGGCATTTACAAGCCTAGCCCATAGTTTTGTGGCTTACGCCTCCCCTTTAGTATGGGGAACTATACCCATTATTTTGCTGTGCCTAAGGTGACTTTAATCAAATGGCTGTCACAGTGCATTACTACATTTACCATTCACAGAATAAACAATTACCCAGGCCTGCTAAAACTCATTCTACTAGGACCATGGCTACTTATGCTTTTCAATCTAGAGTTTCGATGGACAATATCTTTGCAGCAGCCACATGGACCAATCAGCATACTTTTATTACTCATTGCAAGTTGGATTTGGTTTCCAGGGGTAGTGCTGCATTTGCGCCTGTGTTCCTAAGGAATATTCTTCCATGAGCCACCCAATGTAAAGGATGCTAGGGACTCTGTCCCATCAGTGAGGATAAGGTGAAAATTGATATTACATAAAGAAGTTATGTGCTTACCATAATGTCCCCTGTATTGTCCATTTTCACCTTTTCCTCACAACCTACCCTCCAACCCCCTACCCAGGTTTCTGATGGATCAAGATGTCCTGGATTGTACATTCCATTTTACTCAATATAACCTTACAATGGCGTCAACTTCTTCCTGAAGACTATATTTTTCCTTTTTCTGAGGGTCCTACTTTTTTTCCTTCTATATAATTAGCAAACAAGATCTGCGATGATATGTAAGGTACGTTATGGGTAAAGGGGAGGTGCCTAAGAGCAAAGTTTGTGACCACAAGCTTTATTAATGGCCGAGTCAGATCCGAGGGTTGGATCTGAACCCATCAGTGAGGAAAAAGTGAAAATTGACAACACACATATAATGTTATGGTAAGTACATGACTTATTTTTTTTCTATATCTTCCAGCTCAGTATAGGTGGCTCCATTTACAATTAGTCCGGCACATTATTGTGTTTTGCCTTTGAGGTTGCTGACATAGCAGAGGAATGCATGGTTATTGTCCTTGGCCTAGGAGGTTATTTTTATTTCAAATCTGGCTTTGGAAGACTTGATTAGCTCCAAGTTGCTTGTTAAGATTGCTGAGGAAGTGTTCACTTTTCTGGGCATTGCACTTCCTAATTTTTGTCATGATTTTTTCCCTTTTGCTGTAAATCCTCTTGGTGTTGGCATTCCACAAGGGTAGCTTGTTTTTTTATGTGTGCCCACTGCTTTTTCCTGATAGGCACAGCTGTGTCCCCACAGCCATTAACATGATTGCACGTGGTTTTCATGAACAATTCCACACAGACAGCATGTTATTAGGATGTGGATGGGCTTGTACATTTCCTGGGCCATACAGCATCCTGGGTCACCTGCAGCTTGAAAGCATATGCTATCGGATTTTGCCTATAGTCATTTGGTCATAGAAAAGCTCAAGTGAACCATACTGTTTGACCAGCCTTGATGTGCGTTTGTTTTTGATGTAAATTGAGACATGTCTTATAAGTTCATAGGTGTTTACTAAGCTAATGACCACAAGGGCTTTTTAAGCCTAGTCATGCATCCCAAATCTCTGACAGGTTCTGATAACTTGATAAATGTAAGCATGGGCCTGGGAGATGAACCATTTACAGATTACCTGTGTCCGTTAGAGACATAGGTGCCATATCAGGGATGAATTTCCGGTTTCCTATCCAGTTGTCCAAGTTGCACTTGAATTGGGTTAGGGAGAAACTCTGCTTCACATGGATGGGAGCCTGTTCCAGAGACAGGGTGGTCTCTGGATACATACCTATCTCTCCAGCAGGTCCGATTTATATCACAGGCAAGGTTTAAGTCTTTAGAACTGGTAATTATAGTGCAGTTTGTTTTGTGGATATGCAGGAGGTCCATCAGAGTGGGGTCTGACAATGTCCTGTATGCCAGGCATAGATCTCCCCTCAAAGACTGTAGGAGACAGAATACAGGGATAGGGCCTTGAGGTCTGCATAGGACATATTACATAGCCCCCTCATTCTTTTAGTGAGGAACCAGCAACAGCCCCTAAGGCAAGACAATTTACCTAACACTTTAGTCATAGATGACTCTATAGTCAGGCACACTGATGTCCCACTCACCAGGCTGAACAAGGAGAAAATTACAGTCAGCTGCCTGTCGGGTGCCAGGATCCGCCACATAACACATGCACTCAAGTCACTCCACAACAAGTACAAATATGACTCTGTCATTGTCCATGTTGGAGTGAATGACTTGAGATGTACCTCCCTGGACTACATGAAAAGAGGCATGGAAGAGTTCTCGGATCATGTGGCCCAGGCAGGTATGACCCTAGCCCTGAGTAGCATCCTGTCTTTGCCCAGAATGATACCACAATATAAGGACAAAATGATTGACTTCAACAATTGGTTAAGCTTTTGATGTCATTCAAAGGGGATCCAGTATCTGTCTGTCTGAGACAACATGATCGACAGTCCATGATGCTTTGCCAGAGATGGTCTGCACCTGTCGCCACTGGGATTCAGGTTACTGGCTAAGGCTCTTGCCACCCCTATAGTGCCTTTTTTAGGCAAAGTTCAAAGGACAAAACCACCACTGTAACAGGTACAAGCGTGCAAATTCTGAAGGTAATGCTACTCAATGCTAGAAGTCTAAACCTCAAAATGCACTCTCTCGAGGCACTGCTAAAAATGGAGAACATCGATATCTGTGCAGTAACTGAGACCTGGTTCAAGGCTCCAGAGAGCACCTCTGCAATACCAGGCTACAACTCTTACCACACTTTTCGGCCACCAAACCAGGACTGAAAAACTAAAGGTGGAGGAGTGTCCATATTCACCAAGGATATTCACACCACCAGACTAGTTGCCCAACACAATGCGTCTGAAATTCTCCAGGTGCAACTAACACTAGGTAAGACTGCAATCCAAATTGTAGCTTGCTACAGATCCCCCACCATGCCCCAAGATTCTCACTACACCTTTCTAAACATACTGGAAAATATTAAGATACAACCAAACACCCTAATACTGGGTGATTTCAACTACCCTGCCATTAACTGGGAAAACTACTCCTGTACCAACACCTTTGTCCAACGGTTCTTGGAATTCATAAATTCCAACACCCTGGATCAACTAATCCATAGTTACATATACGATCTACATTTGAGAGCGAGGTTAGGAAGGTAAGAAGGTTATCCAGGAGTAAAGGGGGAGAAGAGCTTGAGAGGTAGGGGCTGAAGAGTACAGTTGCATTTCCTGTTTAGATAGAGGTAGGAACGAAGTTGAGTTTTAAAGTTATTAAGGTTGTCACAGGTCCTCAGTGTGGAGGGCAGAGCATTCCATTTTTTAGCTAGGGAAAAGGATAACAGAAACTGACCAGCTGGGCAGTTGGGTTTTTGAACGGTGATCAGGTTTTGGTGGGTAGATCTAAGGGATCTGAGGAGGGTATATGGTTGTAGTATATTGGATAGTGCAGGGCAGTTAGTGGGTTGGAACAATAATTTGTGGGCTGTAGTGATTTGGAGAAAGTCAAGTTGATTGGGGAGTTCAAGCCAGTTTAATGAGTGAAGGGAGTTGCAGTGATGAGAGGAGGATTTGGCATTGGTGGCAAATCTGGAGATTTTGTTGTAACATACTTCCAGTTTGGAGGTAAGTGTGGAAGATAAATTAGTGAGCAGAGGAGTGCCATACAGTAGAGAGGGAAGGAAATTAAATTTTAGGTGATCATCAATGGTGACACCAAGAAGTTTGGTGGAGGGTACGACCTCAATAGTGGTGTTGTTAAGGCTGGTAATTTGAAGTGAGTTTTTATCAAGAGACGAGGATTTTGAGGGAGAGAATAGAAGGATCTTAGTTTTGTTGGCATTTAGTGAGAGGTGATTTTGGAGCATCCAGTTTTTGGTGGTTGAGAAGGCAGTTTGTGTCAGAAATTGGAGCTCTGTTAGGTTAGTGGCACAGCAGATCAAAGTGGAATCGTCAGCGTATTGCACAATTTTGGTATTAGGTATGGCTTTGTGGAAGTCATTAATAAAGATATTGAATAGCAGTGGGCCAAGTATGGAACCTTGGGGTACTCCAGTGGGGGTAGGAAGGAAAATCGAGGTGGCCTGGCCCCATTTCATGGCTTGGGACCTGTCTGAAAGATAGCTGGGGAACCATGAAAGAGTTTGTTGGGAAAGGTTGAGATTAGAGAGATGGTTTAGAAGGTGGGTATGGGAGATGGTATCAAAAGCTTTAGATAAGTCCAGCAGAACACAGGATACCATATTAACAGAGTCACTGGCTAAATTGACAGAATGTAAGAAGGAGAGAAGGGCGGAGTTGGTACTGTGTCCAGGACGAAAGCCGTGTTGGGTAGGAGAGAGTAGCTGGTGTTTGGTAAGGAATGGCAAGAGCTGCAGTTGGATGCATTTTTCCAGAAGTTTGTAGATTGGGGAGAGGATGGCTATGGGGTGGAAACTGGAGACGTTGCAGTTTTTGCCACCCTTGTGGAGTGGAAGAATAAATACAGTACGCCATAGTTTGGGTACATAGGATTCAAGTAGGGATTTATTGATCAGGATGCTGATAGGCAGAGCAATAACGTCTGAGGCTATTTTTAGGAAGGAGGAAGGAATGCTGTCACTGTCAGGGGCATTGGAGCAAGGCTTTAGTTTAGGGAGAAGTTTCTTTATTAGGTTGGTGGAGACGGGTTTGAGTTTGAAAGAAGGGGGGAGGGGAAGATTGAGCAGGGAGGGTGGAGGGTTATTGTTGGAAAAAGTCTTGGTTAGCTCAGCGATAAAAGAGGTGAAGAAGGTATTGAATAGTGAGGCAATTTCAAGGTCAGATTTGCTGGTGTCAGGACAGGGGTTGTTTTTTGTACCTGGCCTAAGGAGGGAATTAATAGAGTTCCAGAGTTTTTGGGGTTTTTTTGCATGATTTACTTGTAGTTTGATGTAGTAAGACTTTTTATCTCTAATGACTTGTTTTTTGGCTAGGTTTCTCAGCTGTTTATATTTAAGTAAAATTTCTGGCTGCTTATATTGGAGGTAGGCTTTCCAGGTTTTATCCCTTTGTAGCATAATCTTTTTGGTATCTTTGGTGAGCCATGGGGCGGTCTTTGTTTTAACTCTTTTTGTTCTTATTGGCGCTAGGGAGTTGAGGACAGTTACGAATGTTGAATTGAAATAGTCAACGGCTGCGTCTAATGGTAGAGTTTTTAGGGGGTTTCAGTTAGTTAGCTTAAGGGAGTCAGAGAAAGTAGTAGGGTTAAAGTTAGATAGGTTATGAGTATGAATGTACTGGTGAGAGTGTGGGGAAGTGGGTGTAGCTCGAAGGGTGAAGGCAGGAAGGTGGTCTCCTAATGGGTCAGGAATGGCACCAGATTTTATGACTTTGTTAGGATGAGATACTAGGATCCAGTCAAGTATGGAGCCTGGGGGGGGTTTGTTAGGTCTAGTAATGGAGTTAGTATGTTGAGTGAAGTTAAATAGGTTGATTGTTATGGTGGGATTAGGGTTAATGATTTTTCCCAGTCAATATTTACATCTCCCATAATGTAGGTTTCTAGCTTAATATTAGAGGAGGTCCAGGAGAGGATGTCTTCCAGGGTATTGGTGTTGTTACCAGGAGGAATATAGAGGGAAATGATGCAGATGCTTTTATGGTTGTTTATTTTTAGTAGGCCCGTTACAAGTTCAGCATTATTGAAAGAAGGGATGGGATTAGGGTAAGGAGTGATGGACAAGTAGTTGGAGTAGATTAAAGCTACACCACCACCTCTTCTACTTAGGTGGTCACATGAGAGAGAATGAAATCCAGGGGGCAGAAATTCAGAGTCACTTATGTGAGGTTTTAGCCAGGTTTCAGAGATGGCTACAATGTCAGGTAAGTTGTGATTGAGCCAGGCATGAAAGAGGGTTAATTTATTTTTTAAGCTTTGGGCATTGATGGTGAGGAATTTGAGGTATTTACTGGTGGATTTGTTGTTGGTGCTGGGGTGATTTGTTGGAGAGAAGTTTGGTCCTGGATTGGGGTGAATGTCGCCGGCTAAGCAAAGGTAAGTGAGATGGGGAATAAGTTTATTAGGTTTGTACTTAGACAGAAGTGACTGGTAGTCAATTGGTTTAGGTTTGTAGTATTTAGTAGTGCATGGGAAAAGTTTTACTTTTAAGTGAAGGATAGGGTGGGAGGGAACTAAAGAGGCAGAGATGTTGTGGAAGTGGGCTGTAAGGAGGGGGTGTAGAAGAAGAGGTGGAGGGTGTAAATGGAAATCAGTATAGGAGGTGGCATGGTAAAGAGGTAGTAGAAGAAGGATGAGGATGGATGTAGAGATAAGGATTTTAGGAGGAAGGGTGAGCATGATAGTTGGAGTCAGTCAGAAGTGATAGAGAGGAGGGTAATGGGATATTAGGTGGGAGGGGGTGTGGTAGTGAGAGTCAGGTAGGTTGGAGGAAGGGGTGGGGGAAAGGTGTGTGAGGATTGGATGGAGGAGAGGGAGGGATAGTAGGAGGAGAATAAATGTAGGAGCACTGGGGGCGGGTGGAATTTGGGGGCAGGGTAGGGGAGCTGAGTGAGCTTGCAGGGCGAATGGAGCGGGAAGAGCCAAGAAGGTGGGAAGGACCAGAAAATAATCAATCAGTGACCTGAGGCTGGAAAAGGAGAGTTACTGCTAGGGTGAAGGTATTTTAGTTATAAACTTTGGTTTTCCAGTTACTAACTTTCGACTTTAAGTTTGGTTAGGGTACACTCTTTAAAGAATGTGCATGAGTGTGTGGTGGTAATTCCACCGATTCCTTAGTGTAGGGCAGAGGTACTTTTAGGCAGAGTAAATTAGTGGAGCCGGGCAAAAGGTTTATTGCAGGTCTTTTTATCAGGTGTATGCTGCCACCTAGTGGAGAAAGGAGGGAGGTACACTGAGAGTAAAAGAGGTGCTACTGTGAAGTTAGGTTTAGAAAGTTAAATAGAGGCAGAGAGGGGAGTAGATTGTAAACCAAGGTTGGGGAGGGCAATGCAATGGCCTGCAGTAGACTGCTTTCAAGCACACAGAGGTAGAATGCTGCTCAAGTTTAGATAGTCACTACAAAAACATATTTAAGACTGTTACATACACTGAGTTTCCTTAGCAGTGGGGAGACAAAGTCCCAGTATATTTAGTGTTAATCAAAAAGGTTGTCCACAGATGTCTTTTCTTTGAAAGGAGGGATGTTCTGTTAAGTAATAAAGAAGGGGGGACAGCCGAGGGAGCAGACTGAGTCTCCTTAGCAGTGGGGAGACAAAGTCGCAGTATATTTAGTGTTGATCAAACAGGTTGTCCATGGATGTCTTCTCTTTGAAAGGAGGGATATTATGTTAAGTAATAAAGAAGGGGGAACACCCAAGGGAGCAGTGGGAAGCGAGAGCAACAGCCTAGTCGCAGAACCGCTGCACAGTGTTTGTTCTCTCCACTTTAATTGCTGATGTGCTGCATACCACTGTAAAAACATGTCTTTTGTAATTTGTGTGTATACTGATCATGCCTAAATAACTAAATGTATGTGTAATTTTTCTATGTGGAGCTTTTCTCCCTGGGCCTCTGCTGAAAAAAGGCCTTTTTGGCTCAGTCAGACACCCATGGTTAACAAATGTAAAATAAATAAATCACTGATGGGTTCGGCTCGGAACCGAGTCGGCCTAATATCAAGCTCGTGCCAGTCAAAAACTCTCGAGCTAAGCTTCTACCTACAATGCCCTTTTCCCTGTTACCCCAGATCTCATTTGCCACATAGCCGTAAAGCTGCGTTTCAGCTGAGCTCTCAGCTAAGTGGAAACATTTTGATATCTTGTGAAATTTTTTGTCACTTTCCTTCTTGTTAGTGATTTATATTGATAAGTCTATATATTTACAGTCATATTTAGCCTTTTCACTCCTACTTCTACCCGGTTGGTAATCTTTTAAGTACCATTGGTGTAACGGCCTTCTCTCTCTACCCTTGTGGTATTCCTTGAATACCATCGTTGGTATGTCTTCTCTCTTTCCTTTTTCTGTCTAGTTGTGTGTTTTGACGGTTTTTGATAGATATTGTGTGTATTTAGAAAGGTTTAAACATAGAGATAGCAGAACTTACTATCTTTTCTACAATATTATAAAACCTTGATTGTTTTGTTTAGTTTTTTCATGATGTCTGATAAAAAGGGTACATCGGGTTTCAAACATTGTGCTTCATGTAATGGTAAATGTCCGAATAGTGACACTCACGATTATTGTGTTTATTGTTTGGGGGTGCCCCATCTTTTGGTGCAACCTCCCTGTGTGATTTGTCAAAGTTTCACTCAACACACTTTGAATGAGCGCAAGAATAAGTTAATACTGAAGGGCCTACTTAAGTCACCCTGTTCAGAGGGCCTTTCTGTGACAGAGGTCTCAACCCCTCCTATTAAGGATAAGAAAAGGCCCCATTCGGTTCCCTCTTCACCTTTTGGTAACCAGGGCAAGTCTGTGAAATCTAAAGTGCCAAAACTATCTTTGGAGCATAAATCTGCCTTGTCGGCACTGACCTCTTCTGCTCCAGTTATGGCTGTTACGATGTCGGCGCCAGCTTTGGCTCAGACACTGTCTCTGGCACTGACTATCGACCTCACCTCAACTACTACGACTTTGGCACTGGGTGCCACTTCAGCACAATGCATGCCTTCAATGACTATCTCTGCAATGACGACTGAACCTTCCATATTGGCTCCAAGTGTCTTTTCAGAACCGAGCTTTTTCATGGTCCCAACAAGAATGTTTTTTGACCCCACTGCTTCCTGTCTCCAAACTTGAGATATCAGTGCTGGTAGACTCCACACCACAAACCCAATACTCCATATCCATAGATCTATTTCTAAGGCAAGTGTACAGTTCATTCCTAGAATGACCTGACTTCCCATTGGGGCTATCCACTAGATCCACCAGGAGCCTTTCAGAACTTGATGTGGTGCATCTTGTGGATCAGCTGTTGGCAGCCAGGGGAATACTCACTCCTTCCAGCACCCACCCTCCTGCAGGACTTGGGTTGACTTCTCCATGGACTCCATTATATTCTCCTCCTTTGACCATTCTGGTTCAAAAGCCTTCTGCTCCGACATCCCTTTTGGAACCCCCCATCTCGGTGCCTGTAATGGACCTCACTGGGGCTCCAGGACTGTCCCTTTGGTCCATGGTTCCAGCTGAACCAGCCCTTCCTCACCCCCATGATTAGGCTGCAGGCTCCTCTGTTCATGGCATGGTTCTGACTGTTTCTTCGGCTCCATCCTCAGTGCCGGGAACTTTTTCTGCACCGATCCTGCTTGAGGGTCTACCCTCAAGAGTGGGTTTGATGGAGCGGGGTGTGACCCTGGTTCCGAGGTTATCCCTCTCGGTTCAGTGATCCCATCCCTCTTCGGACAGACCTGCTTTCCGTGCTATGGAGAGGGCACTTGCTTCTGGAAGCATTTCGCCGACGTCAGATCCCCAGATTTCTTCCCCTGAGCTACAGCTGCCACTGGCCACCTCTCCGGGACACCAGGCAGGGAAGCCACAGGAATCCCCCTTGCAGGGTGTCCACTCTTCCTAGTCCTCCTCAGAAGCCCCCACTGAGGAGCTCCCATGGAAGAGATCATGCAAGAGGAAGCACGTAGACTCGCCTGAGGAGTCTCTAAAAGAGTACATGGATTTCGATGACAATAAAGGGTCCCCACAGTCACCTCTTGATGATGTTGCCTTTGGAGACATACTTGAAATGCTGAAACAGAGGGGTGACTGGAAGCCCACTAATCCTTCTTTTGAGGAGTCCGTGTTTCTGAAGGCTTTCCATGCCTGGCCATCTACCTCTTGGGTGACCCCGTCTGCAGATGAGCTAGTTCAGCTCATGGTGCAGCGCATTTGGAAGAACCCTGATTCCATTGAGGCGATCCCTCTAAGACCTGACAAGATACTTTCTCCACCCAAGGAAAACCTACATTGGTCCAGAGGTTTATCAGTCATTGCTATGGTGGTGGCAGTGGCCACGAAAAAGGATCTAGCTGAAGAGTGTTCTATTGTCCACTCACCCAACAGAGAGTCCCAGGCCATAAACAGATTGGGGAAGTGAGTATTTGCATCAGTGACCTTTGCCATACAGTCCCTGAACTACTTGGCACATTTCACGAGGCTCTAAAGAAACTTGATTTCCAAACTCTCTGCAACACTCACAGGACAGGTGTCTGACGAGGTAAGGGATAAAGTTGCCTCACAGCTCGCAACCCTGGAATCAATCTCCAACTCGTCCATGAGATTGTTTTCACACTCAACCGAAGGGGTGGCTAGAGCTGTGGGTTCAGGCATAGTTATGAGA
This sequence comes from Protopterus annectens, assembly GCF_019279795.1. NCBI lineage: Eukaryota > Metazoa > Chordata > Ceratodontiformes > Protopteridae > Protopterus > Protopterus annectens. Next base: position 1,475,928,348 of record NC_056726.1, read on the forward strand.
CGTCATGCCTGGATGCGCATTTGTGACCTCATGGATCCCTTCAAGTCTTCCTTTCTAAATGCTCCCATCAAAGCATCTTCCCTTTTTGGCTCCAAGGTAAAGGACACTCTGGCCAGGTGTGAGCAGGATGGTAAGAACCTGTCTGCTGTAGGTCTACGTTTTTCAAACCATCAACATTCCTTTTCCAGGAACCAGAAGAGTGGGAAGATGTGGCACAAAGAACTCAGGGTCCTTTCCATGTCATGTGTGGTGATGATACTCCCAGGGGCAGAGGAGGTAACAATTCTGGAAGATGCCCTTATCGAGGCAGAGGGGGTCCACATAGCCAAGGCCCCAGGGATTCTTTCTCTGAGCAGCCTTACCAGCGCTCCTGAAGATCGGCCCGATTGCTTTCCTCTGGAAGCAGTTGGGGGTCGTTTCTCTCTGCACGAAGCTGCCTGGCACTCTATTACCACCAATTGTTGGGTGCAGAATATCATAACCAGAGGTTACACCATTCCTCTCATCACTTATCCAAAACTTCTGACAAAACTTCCCAACGTTTCACCCAGTCAAAAGGAAGAAGTAGCTTCAGAAATAAACAAGCTGTATCAAAAAAGAGTCATCCAAGTAGTCCCACCATACCAATGCGGATCCAGATTTTACTCAAGATTCTTTTTGGTGCCAAAAAAGACAGGGGACTAGAGACCCATTCTGGATCTCAGCAGTTTGAACAAATCTGTTAGCCAAACTAAATTCCGGATGGTCACGGTTCAGTCCATTCTCCCTTTTCTAAGGGAAGGTGATTGGATGTGCTCGATAGATCTCTGGGACGCGTATTACCACATCAAAATGGACAAATGCTCCAGGAGTCTTCTTCACTTCTGGCTAGGAGTCAGTCATTACCAGTTTCTTGCCCAGAGTGTTCACAAAATGCATGGCAGTGGTTACAGCTCACTTGAGACTGCAAGGATTCCAGGTGTTTCCGTATTTGGACAATTGGCTCCTTACTGCCCCCACCAAGCATCTTCATGTAACAGCCCAGCAATACACCCTTTCACTGGCAGAAGTTTTGGAGATAATTGTGTACTGGGAGAAATCCAATCTTACTCCGGTCCAGCAGGTAGAATTCATCGGGGTAGTCTTTGACACCTGATCCTGTCTGGTGTCGCTCCCAGCTCACAGACACCAGGGGTTGAGGCTTCAGCTCTGGGTGGTACTTTGTCAAAACAAAGTCTCAGTGAGAGAGGATGTTCATCATGTTTCACTGTTGCAGTCATTACTGTAGGGTTCTTCCTGCCGGCAGGCAGCCCTCGGTCGGCCAGAATCCCAAAGTCTGGGTCCAGTGTCGGCTGTTCAGTCATGCTCCCTGACATCAGAGTGCTAGGAGTACAAAGCTGCCAGCCGACGCCATGTTCTCCAGTCTTTCTTGCCGTGCAGTGGAAGCAGTTCGCAAATGCTGGTCGGCTGTCTCCTGATATTTTTTCGTACTTCAGTCCGAAGACTTACTTCTTCTTCTCAAAGCTAAGTACCCCGTTGGGGAAACTTTTTTCTTGCTCCAGTCCGATGTCAGAAAAAGTTAATAATTGTATTTCTTGTGGGAAGCAAATACCTCATAAGGATTTCCACTCTTACTGTATTCCTTGTTTAGGCCCTGACCACGATGTAGCTAGTTGTCGGTTTTGTGCTAGATTTAACCAATGTACGATTAAGCGAAGGTACGATTTTGCTTTTCACTACTTTGGCAGACGATTTAATTATAAAATGTCGTCGGACACGCTTCCAACTACCGGAGTTCACAAACGACGCAAGGATAAGGACAGGCCTCTGAGGTCCAAATCAGACGACTGTTTACAAGCAGAGCCAGCTCCAGGTTCGGCCGTCGTCAGTGAGGTGCTTTCGCAGCCCCTGTTGTCGGCCATTTCAGAACCGATTGCCAAAACGGACTCCCACGAGGAGCCAACTAGGCTTTTGAGTACTCCAGCTGCAGGACCTTTGGACAATGCTTCCTCAGATGGGTCCGGAGCCGCTGTGTAGGTACCGGCTTCTGAGGGGGTTTTCAGGCCTACACAGCTTCTGATAAAGGCAAAGCCAAAGACAAAGGCAAAGACTCCTTCTAAATCAAAGACACCAGCCCAGACCTCTTCTGATCCGGGACCCAAATCTCAGAAACAGCTGCTTAAAATGGCGGAGGATTTACTAACCATGATTAGGGGTTCACATACCCCTCCAGACAAAAGACGAAGGCAAGAACTGGATTTTGAATCCTCTGATCAGGCATCTATTTCTTCAGTGTCTTCCTCTGAACAGGAATATACTTTCCCTCCTTATGAGGATTCTGATACTGAGGAATCCTTTCCATCAGCTTCTCCCCCTGAGGATTTTTCTTTTGGGGAAACTTTACATGACATGAGGGAAAATTTTCACTGGGAAGGACAGGAGTACTCTGAATCTAAGAGAAGGCTCAGGGATTTCATTCTTCTTCCCCAACATAGACCCCTGGCTATTCCTCCCATTTTGGATATTGTGGATGATGCCTTTTCTGAGGCTAATTTAACTCCTGACTCTTTTCCTCCAACCCCTGCTAAGCCTGACAGATATTACAGGGTCCCTGACTCCCACCAGTTCCTTTACAAAAATCTTGCTGCTGATCCAGAAACCATTTCTCAGGATCCTAAGGGTGTTAAGGCTGCCTCTGTTAAAAACCCTATTCCGACAGATAAGGATTCCAGAGCTTTGGAGAGATGAGGCAAAAAAGTGTACACTTTTGCTACTTTATCTATCAGGGCTTTAAATTGCCAATTTCATATGCTAAAATATCAGCAGTTCCTGCTGTCTGTTATGAAACAAAAGCTAAGTACCATTTCTGCATGTGCAGATAATAAGGAATTACATGATTTGATGCATGCTACTGAGCAAGTGGGGAAGCATAGTTTACACTGTGGTTTTGATGCCTTGGAGGCTTCATGCAGGGCGGCTGCCACTGGCACAGTCATTAGAAGGCATGCTTGGTTAAAGGAACAAAATTTACCTGATCAAGTGAAAGCAAAGTTACTGGATGCTCCTGTTCAGCATAATGTTTTGTTTGGGTCTAAGGCTGAAGAGGTGATAAAGAAAATGGAGGATAAGGCAAAATCCATGCAAACGGTTAAGGATTTCTTACAAGTTCAAACCACAAGATTTAGCAGATAAGGCAAAATCCATGCAAACGGTTAAGGATTTCTTACAAGTTCAGCCCCCTAGATTTAGCAGAAATTGGCCAACTAAAAATTAGTCCTTTCCCAGCTCGGACAGGCCTCAGAGGGGTAGATATAGGTGCTCCAGAGGGAGGGCCCAAGCTCAGACCTCTTACAGACCTAGACAGTGGAGTGCTTCCACCCCCAGGGGTGGAGAGGACAGACCTCAATCTTATAGAAAACAGGCTCAATGACTCACCCTGCATGGCTCCAGGAACTTCTCTCCTGGAAGTCCCTCTAGGGGGAAAACTCTCTCTTGTTCAACAAAATTGGACTTACATAACCCAAGACAAGTGGGTGCTGGAATTAGTTTCAAAAGGTTACAAATTCCACTTTCATACCTTGCCAAGACCAAACGGATGGCCAGACCTACCAAAACACCAATGGGCAGAGGCATTAAACCAGGTGGGTTCCCTCATGGCTATGAGGGCCATAGAACTGGTTCCACAATCAGAGACAGGGCAAGGCTTTTACTCAAGGCTCTTTCTAGTTCCCAGAAAACAAGATTCATGGAGACCTGTCCTGGATCTGTCAGTTTTAAATACTTTCCTGAAGATACCAAAGTTCAAGATGCTTACTCTGCAGCAGCTCCTGCCAATGTTGAGCAAAAATGCATGGATGGTGACATTGGATTTAAAGGAGGCTTACCTGCACATCCCTATCAGACAGGAGTGCAGAAAATACCTCAGGTTCAAGGCCAGCTCGAAACATTACCAATTCTCTGCGCTGCCCTTTGGCTTGTCTACTGCGCCCAGGGTCTTCACCAAGTGCCTGGTACCAGTAGTAGCTTATTGCAGACTCCAGGGAATTCAAATTTACCCTTATCTGGACGACTGCCTTATTCAAGCAGACAGCAAGGATGTCTTACTCCAGCACCTGGAATTTGTTCAAAAGCTACTCAAGTACCTGGGATTCACTGTGAACATAAAAAAGTCAAATTTGACACCCACACAACAGATAACTTTTCTGGGTGCTCTTCTAAACACAACAACCCAGATGGCATTCCTGACATCCAAAAAACAACTACAGCTGGCTTCAACTTTCAAAACCTTGGCATTAATGTCTCAGCTAATTGCAAGGAAATTCCTGCAGGCTCTGGGTTACATGGCCTCCTGCATCCTTCTCATAACAAATGCAAGACTACATATGAGAAAAATACAATGGTACCTAAAAAGTGTATGGTCCCAGCATTGCCACAGTCTAGACACACAGATTGCTGTCTTGCCTTGCCTACAAAAGGAATTCCATTGGTAGACCATGGCATGTCTTCACAACAAAGGGAAAGCCTTCAGTCTGCCTCCAGCCAGCCAAGTGTTAACCACGGACACCTCGGATTACGCATGGGGAGCCCACTTGCAGGGGAAAAGCCTGCAAGGTTATTGGACAGAGGATCAGAAGCACCTACATATCAATTTAAGAGATGTTAGCAGTACAGAATGCCCTCTTGGCTTTCAGGGATCTTCTACAGCCAGGACAACTACTGATACGGACAGACAACACCACAGTTATGTGGTACATAAACAAGCAAGGGGGTTCACACTCCTACCCCCTTTGCAGACTAGCCATGACCCTATGGAACACAGCTCTAGCTTGCAAAGTGGATCTACAAGCTCAGTTCCTGCCAGGGAAACAAAATATTCTGGCAGACAGCCTGAGCAGGAACCTGTCAGACCCACACGAGTGGATGCTAGACACCCAAATATTCAAGATGATTACAGAAGCCTGGGGCTGCCCAGACATAGATCTATTTGCATCCCCCCCTCAACCACCAGTTACAGATTTTTTGCACAAGGACATTTCACAAACTAGCATGGAAAGTGGATGCTCTCTCATTCAGTTGGAGAAACCTCTCGGGGTATGCCTTTCCTCCACTACCTCTTCTTCCACGGGTGTTATTAAAGATCAAACAGGACAAACCCAAGATGATTTTACTGGCCCCAAATTGGCCTCGTCAATTTTGGTACTCCACACTGATGAATCTATCCCAGGAGCCTCCTTGGATTTTACCTCTGATTCCAAATCTTTTGCCCCAACACCAGGGCCAGGTTCTGCACTCTCATATCAAAACTCACTGCCTGGCAGCCTGGCGTATTCAGGGTCTATGACTATTCCTACCCTTACCAAAACAGGTCATGGATGTCATCTTAGAAGCCAGACGGCCTAGCACTAGAAAATCTTATGCAGGTAAATGGAAGAGATTTTGCACCTGGATGCATGCTCAGGATTTGGATCCTCTCATTCCTAATATCCCATTGATTTTACATTACCTGACAGACATGCTACATAAGGGTTTATCCTTCTCCTCCATAAAAATTCATGCCTCAGCTATCTCTGCACATTACAATACAGACCCTCCAATCTTTTTGCATCCACTTCTGAAACAATATCTCAGAGGAGCAAAGAATTTAAGGCCCCCTAGGACACCACCCATACCTGCCTGGGACCTCAACTATGTTCTAGAAAAACTCACTCTGCCTCCTTTTGAGCCTGCTGCCACAACTGATATTAAGTATTTATCATGGAAGACAGCTATCCTACTGGCCTTGACTTCAGCCAGGAGAGTCTCGGAGTTACAAGCACTCATGGCTATGGACCCTTATATTATTTTTCACCAAGACAGGGTGTCTTTAAGGACTAATCCTACTTTCATGCCTAAAGTGGTTTCCAAAGTGGCTTTAAATCAAACTATTCACTTGCCAACTTTTTTCACTAACCCACAAAATAAGGGGGAAAGGATCTTGCATTCCTTGGATGTACACAGGCAACTTCGTTTTTACATGGACAGAACCAAGGATATCAGGAAAACACAGCAACTGTTTGTTTCTTATGCAACAAATTCTCAAGGCAAAGCCATTTCAAAACAGACCATTTCTAAATGGATTGCTCATGGAATCAGATTTTGTTACTCTCATCATGGAAAGCAAATCCCAGGAAAAATTAGGACTCACTCTACCAGAGCTGCTGCTACTTCAGCTGCCTTTCTCAGGGGAGTACCTACCAAAGATATTTTGGAAGCTGCAACTTGGAGTTCATTGCATACTTTAAACGCTATAATCTCCCTCTTTACTCTAAGTCTAGGGCAGGCTTTGCTTCTGCAGTCTTGCAGGGCCTTCTAGCCGCCCCTTCTACTCTATAACCACCACCCTACAGTGATGACTGCAACAGTGAAACACGATGAACATAGTACAGTTGTGTACACTTACCATAAATGTAGATGTTCGAGTGTCTTCACTGTTGCAGTCTGGGTTACCCACCCCCCCTGTCCCCTCTTTTACTTTCATTACTGTGGTTTCCTACTTCACCCTTCTTCTGAGGTGTATTTGCTACAGAGTATGGGGTTTGTTGTATTTTACTTTTTTGTTTTACTATTAGCCTTCACTTTTGGGCACCTGACATCTGGGGCAAGAACAACTGGAGAACATGGCGTCGGCTGGCAGCTTTGTACTCCTGGCACTCTGACGTCAGGGAGCATGACTGAACAGCCGACGCCGGACCCAGACTTTGGGATTCTGGCCGACCGAGGGCTGCCTGCCGGCAGGAAGAACCCTACAGTGATGACTGCAACAGTGAAGACACTCGAACATCTACATTTATGGTAAGTGTACACAACTGTACTTTCTTCAGGTTCTAGGATCCATGGCAGCTTCCATACCAATAGCACCTCTTGCAAAACTGCACATGCAAATTCTTCAATGGCTTCTCCTCTCTCAGTAGTTCCCAAACCATCACCCTCTGTGTTTTCAGATTCAGATAACCAATTCTTGCAAGCAGGATCTTCTTTGGGGGATGAGGCCAGACAAAGAACTTTGGAGCCGCCCATTCCAGTCCCCTCGGCCTAAGGCCATTATGACCAGGGATGCTTCCCTGATAGAGTGGGGGCGGGGTATTTCCAGGGAAAGACAGTCCATGGCACATGGTCCACATTGGAGGTCAACCTGCATATCAACATTCTAGAACTGAGCAGTGATGTTAGTGTTGCAAGCACTCCAACCAGTTCTTCCTTCTGGAACGATTGCAGTTCAGTCAGACAATATGTCAGTAATCTGGTATATCAACAAGCAAGGAGGAACCAAGTCCTACCCCCTGTGCCGAGAGACCATGAGAATTTGGCAGTGGGTGATAGCTTCCAACTGCTTTCTGATAGCAACACATATCCCAGGGAGCTCCAATGTGATTGCAGACAAGTTGAGCAGATGTATTCTCTTGCCCCACGAGTGGTCTCTCAATCCTAAAGTAGCTGCAGAAATCTTCAGCCGTTGGGGCCAGCCTTGTTGCAACCTTTTCATTGCCCCATCAAACAACAAATGCAGCAGCTTTTTTACCATATTCCCCCCAAAGGGGGAGTCTCTGAGGGACGCTCTGATTTACGATTGGCCCACGGGACTGCTAAATGCCTATCCCCCCATCCCTCTGATTCCACAATTCATAAAGAAAGCTATTCGGTTGAAATGCAAAGTGATCCTCATAGCCCCATTTTGGCCTCAACAAGTTTGGTTCCCCTTCCTTCTGCCTCATCTGTTATATTGACCAAGGATTCTGGACCCTCTTCCAGACCTAATTTCTCACCACAAGGGTTGAGTCATCCGAACCTGTCCAGTCTCAAGCTGACAGTTTGGTTTCTCCACTTCCATTAATTGCTAGGCAGGATTATCTCACCTCACCTGTTCATGGCATTATTCTGGCCTCTCATAAACCATCCACCAGGAAATTATATCGAGACAAATGGAAAAGGTTCTCTATTTGGTCAAAGGAAAAGATGCTAGATCCGTATTTGGTTCCAGTCATAGTGGTTTTACAGTACCTGTCTAAGTTTTTTGAAGATGGAGCCACAGCCTCTACCATACGAGTAGATCTGGTGGCTGTTTCAAATTATCATAATGGTTTGGATGGTACTCCCCTCATATCACTAAGTTTATGTAAAACTTTTCTCAAAGGAGTTTCTCACATTAGGCCTCCAATCATACAACCTATAGAGCCATGGAACCTCACGTTAATTCTTCAATCTTTGACTCAGCCTCCCTTTGAGCCCACAGCAAAATGTGACCTCAAATTCTTGTCATGAAAATCCCTCTTCTTGGTAGCCATCACACCAACCAGATGAATTTCTGAGCTTCATGCATTGTGCACCAAAAGACCCTATCTAATCTTCCACAAGGACAGAGTATCACTCAAGACGACCCCATCTTTTCTCCCCAAAGTTGTTTCTGATTTTTCCATCAATCAATCTATTGACCTACCCATATTTTTCCCAACATTTTCTAACAAAGGAGAATACTGCCTACATTCCTTGGATGTACACAGACAAATGAGATTTTATTTAGACAGGACCAAAGCAATACGTAAAATGGACCAAATTTTCATTTCCTTTTCTGGGCCTAGAATGGGAAATTCTGTTTCCAAGTTCACATTAGCAAAATGGTTAAAGGGCTGCATACGTTTCATTTATTCATTTGCAAAACAAACTCTGCCACAGAATATCAAAGCACATTCCACTAGATTGATGGCAACATCTGTAGCCTTCCACTCCAGGGCTTCTATGGATGATATTTGTGCAGCAGCCACTTGGGCTAAACCCCACACTTTTATCAATCATTACAAATTGGATGTGGTCTCCAGAGGGAGAGCTGCCTTCCGCTCAATGGTACTCAGGAACGTTCTTCCATAAGGGCTTCCCAAGGATCACAAAGTAGCTTGGGAGTCTGTCCCATCAGTGATGAATGGAAAGAAGATTAACAACATCAGATAAAGAAGTTATGTCATACCATAACGTTCCATCTGTGTTGTTGATCTTCTTTCATTCATCACTTCCCACCCTCCTTCCCCGCCAAAGGCTCCTGGGGATACTTTGGGTCCAAGTGGTGTCTTAGGGCATTTGCACAGAAATGGCCTCTGCTTTTAGGTCTACAACATGGGCAAACATTGTGGGTAGAAGCTTAGCTCGAGAGTTTTTAGCTGGTACGAGCTTGGTATTAGGCCGACTCGGTTCTGAGGGCTAGGAACCGAACCCATCAGTGGTGAATGAAAGAAGATCAACAACACAGATGGAATGTTATGGTAAGACACAACTTATTTTTTTCTGAAGGATTTGAAGTCTGAAACTCAAATGTATGTCATTATTTAGTGACTTCAATCCTCACATCATCCCAGTGATTTGCCAGAAAGCCACACATGTTATGAGGAATAGACCAAAAATATGAAGCAAAAATCTGGACATTCTGTGAAAATCTGGACAGTTGAGAGGTAAGCCATATCAACCAGACTGGCTGCAGAGATAGTAGGAAATTACATATCCGTGGTTACAGATCTTTATTACATGATCTACAAGGGGATGGTATAAAAGGAGTTTACAGCTGACTAGCCTGGGTCAGCATCAGGACTAAGACTAAACACTTGGGGTGGTGCTCCCCAACATGTAAATTAGTTGCTGTTTGTGCATTTAAGTATTGAAGAAATTTGAGAGGTAGTTTTAAAAGAAACATTTGATCTAAGTGCATGCATCAATGCAATATTAAACAATGTATTATTTTTCTAGTATGATTTTCATACGTTCTACTGTATTAATGATCCCAGTAATATAATCTATAAAATAGCACAAGTATTTCTGCTTTTATATCATAAGGAATATTAGTGTATACATTATTCTCATACAAAGTAACTACAAAATTACCCTCACTGGCCAAAAGACACATAAACAAATCGACACTGTCAAGAAATATTCACAAAAATAGAGCTGTACGAGGATAAAGTCCCCAAACGAAACACAAATATAATCCAGAAAAAAACTTTCGAGGTCACACCAGATGCTGAGAGCAATCTTTCAGTAACAAATCTTTAATGACAAGTAAAACTTAAAAATGATATCAAATAAGCGCTTTCGCGTTCAGTTACAAAAGCTTCTTCAATCAAGTAAGCACTTTATCTGTATATAGTTATGTTTTATATATATAAGTTTGGTTCAAAGTGATAGGATATATTAGGAATGTATTTTAATTAATGAAAAGGAAGTGAGGTAGTAGCGTTTCTGTATTTAACAGGTCATCACAGCTCTGTTTTTAAGTCTGAAGAAGCGTTTGCGACTGAACGCGAAAGTGCTTACTTGATATCATTTTTAAGTTTTACTTGTCATTAAAGATTTGTTACTGAAAGACTGGTCTCAGCATTTGGTGTGACCTCAATAGGTTTTGCAGGACTGTCAAGAAATATTTTGAATCTCTAATATAACTGAGACCAAAAAAAAAATTCTTCCTCCTTGATAGTGATTTTTGATGACAGATCACTATACAGTCTCAGGAGGAATGAAGGAAAGACAGAACCTCATCCTAGAAATGAAGAACTTCATTTCTTGTGATGAAGAATCATTGTGAAAATAGTGCTTCCTCTTAAGATGAAGTTCTTCTAATCATAAAACTTCTTTTCTTAGACACTGACAAGACGAGACCCAACAGTTAAGAAAACATAGAGACCAAAAGGCCCTCTCTCGCTACTCTTGTTCCACTGTATAACATTGTTACATTTAAAGAATGACACATTGTTGCAATCTGCATTAAAGTGGATGCCTCTCTGCAGAATCTGCTGACATCATGCTGTTCCTTTAGCACTATCCTCTGAGCTCATCTCCACTTGTGAATGAGATTCCAATCTTGGGCTACCATTTTTGGAGCAAACTTCAATGAAGAATTTTTACATAAAGCAGTTACAATCATGATGATTCACTGAAAAGTGAGATTTTACTGCTGAAAAAACTGAATAATCAATAAGAAAACAACGGGGATAATGTTGAATTTTGTTCTAATAAAAAATAAACAAATGTATTCATTTATCTATCCGCTGTGGCGACCCCTAACCGGGAAAAAGCCGAAAGACACGACAACATTAATTTATCTATCTCTATATATATATATCTGTCTGTTTAACCTTTTGATTATATATTTATGTATGTATGCATTTACTTATTTATTTGCTTAGGTATCTCTCTGTTTTTATTTCTTTATTTAACTGAGTACTAATATCTTTATTTCTAGGCCCAGCTCAAGCCTCGGTTTTGCAAGAGAGAACTAAACACACCCCTGCTATGTCACTGCCAACACTAGATAACTAATTAAGAAAAACGTGGGCCAAATAAACATCTGTCAAATATTTGGCTGAAGTAGTCCATGAGGTGCATGTAGGATGGGTCTGCAGCGAGCTGCCCTTATGATCAAGACCCCAAAAGAAATTTATTTTCTTTCTCTGTTTTCTACATTATTGTGATTTTACTGTCATTGCATCTGTGGTACTGTGGGTGGCGTTCTGCACTTCCCTCTTTTTGCAATTTATCTTGCAGGTGTATTTATTTAATTAACACATACTGTTCCCCAAAATGTGTATCCACAGTCATACAGTGGTTGTATTTCCCTTATTTCTTTGTACATCTCCCCAATCTGTGCACACTGGAAAATGTAGGGTCACAGTTGATGTGCACTGGTCATGTGACATCAAGGATCCTGTATTGGGTGGAGAAATGCCTTGCGCTGTCTTACCTTTTGGTTATGCAAAGAGCTTGCATGTGTGCTTCGTCAATCCACTAATACAGATCCCATTATATATTATATTATGCATAAAAAGAGCAGGTGCAAGAAAAATCTGAGCATCCTTACTGTCATTAACCCTGCATCTTTACGAACTTCAGAAAGCACGTACCTCATCTTTATGGTCATTGTGCCTGGTAGCTTGGTGGTTTCTGGAATACAAAAAAAAATGCAGAAAACAATTTGAGATAATGTTTCAGGAAGGGCTACCTTATGCAGCTGAACAAGTAAATGTTTCTCAGTTATTACATTTTATTTTAACAGGATTCTGGCTCAGAGGTTGTAACAAGTTCAGATGAATTTTATTTTACTTCATTATATCATCTTTACTGAATTTTATAAAATTAAAAAAGTATAGAGATTTATGTGTATGCACAATCTGTTACATGCACTAAGCAATTATTCTGACATATTTCATACTTAAAACGATTCTTTTTTGGGTGGGTATATATGGATTAAGCTAATTTTGACACCTACGAAATTGTTACAACATAATAGGAAATAGATGAGCATTTTAAGCATTAAAAAAAAATCTTCTGACAAGTGAATCTCAACAACGATAAAGGATTATGATAGAGAAGGATCAATATAAAACATGTGATGGGGGTAAATGAGTGCAAATCCTTCACCCTTAACTGTGGCAAACATTGTCTGTGACCACAAAGGAGTCGTTCCAGCCCTTAACTGTGGCAGACATTGTCTCTGACCATAAGGGAGTCTTTCCCACCCCTAACTGTGGCAGACATTGTCTGTGACCATAAGGGAGTCCTTCCCACCCCTAACTGTGGCAGACATTGTCTGTGACCATAAGGGAGTCCTTCCCACCCCTAACTGTGGCAGACATTGTCTGTGACCATAAGGGAGTCCTTCCCACCCCTAACTGTGGTAGACATTGTCTGTAACCATAAGGGAGTCCTTCCCACCCCTAACTGTGCAATACATTGTCTGTGACCATAAGGGACTCCTTCCCACCCCTAACTGGGGTAGACATTGTCTGTGACCATAAGGGAGTCCTTCCCATCCAAAACTGTGCAAACACTGTGTGATAACCATAAGGGAGTCCTTACTGCCCTTAACTGTTCCAAAAATAAGTATAAGTGAGTCAAACCACCACGGTCCAGCCAAATAAATGTCCAGAAAATGTGTAAAACAGCAAACAGTTTACTGGGAAAAGGTTAGTGCTTTCGCGGGGTTACCGCTTCATCAGACCAAATACAAAATGAAAGTAAAAATCACATATTTTTAAAAAAGTACACAACCAATCAGTAAGAAACAATTAAAACTGAACCAATTAAAAACAAAAATGATCTTGCATCATCTTCTGCCTAATAAGGCAAGCTTAAGGGAAGTGCCACTGTTAAGGCCTGGAGATTCATAAGCTCTCATAGAGATAATCCACTTTAGTTCACATAATTCAACAGTGTTGTTAAAATCACCTCTTCTTCTGCTGGGATACAGCACTTGTAGAACCCTAAACAGAAAGGTACTATGGCCTGGATAAGATAAGGCATGATTAGCTAGGGCATTAGATATAACCTAATTGCGTATGTTTCCTAAATGCTCAAGAATTCTTTCCCTCAGCAGGCATGTGGTCTTACCAATGTAAAAACCATTACAGGAACAGCATGTAGCAAGATAAACTAAGTTCCTGCTCCTACATGTTGCCACAAATCTAGGTGTAAAACCACTTCCGGTGAAAGGGTGTGTAAAACAGGGATCTGGAGAAATAGCAGAGCAAGCTTTACAATTATAACAGGAAAGGGTACCAACCTTCCCTGAGGGTGTGGGACATACAGACCTTGGGCCATAACATAAAAGCCTTTTAAGTGACATGTTATTCCTGAATGTAAAGGAGGGGTAATCTCCCACCACCCGTCTTACATTTTCACCTACTAAAAGAACAGGCCAATTTTTTCTAATAACATTACAGTAATGCTGTATATTATTAGAATATTTAAAAAAATATCCTGGGAGAGCAACCCATGTTACCAATCTGTCTTTTATTCGTAGTGTGATTATTTGAAGAAAAATAGGGAGCACCCCTACTGCGTCGATTCGATAAAGCAGTCATTCTGGAGATACTTGCTGAGGTCTGTGAGTACCCTCTAACATTAAACCGTCACCCATTTTATATACAGTCTCTTGAAAAGCCACATCGTTGGTACATAGCCTAGAGGCCCTTAAACACTGGCCATTAAGGATGTTAGAAAATGTGTTGAGGATACATGCTAGACCGATGGAGTAAACTATTCATCCAACAGGGTTTCCTGTAGAGCTGTGTCTCAAGGGTGCTTCCGTATTTCATAATACAGTAACATCTAAGAAGTCAATAGATGTGGAAGAGTAATTTAGACTAAACCTTAGATATTCTGTGGTACTTTCAAGATATCTGACAAAATTCAAAAGTTCGTCCTCACTACCTCCCCACAAGAGAAAAATATCATCAACAAATCTGGTGTAGTACTTGATAAAGTGTCTATAGGGATTATCATTATAAACATGCTCATTCGCCCACTGCGCCAAAGCCAAAATTAGCATAGCTATTGGCGCAGGGGGTGCCCATGGCTACTCCTGTCTGTTGCAGATAATACTGACCTTCAAACACAGAACAGTTATTACATAGAATCACATCTAACAAAGTACAGATAACAGTAATCATGTTATGTGAAAAATGGCCATGATTAGAAATAAACAACCTGACAGCATCAGTACCCACGTCATTAGGTATAACAGTGCACAGAGTTTTCATGTTCAAGGTTGTCAGAAAAACATTAACAAGTACAACACCATTTGTAGAGGAGTATAAACTAGACAGAAAATGTATCTTTTAAAATTGATAGAGACTCACTAAGTACAGATTTAAGTTTTAGTTCAACATATTTGGAAAGAGTTTCAGTCACCCAGCTGCACCCTGAAACAATGGGGTGGAGTGGTAGCTTGCAACTGTCCTTATGAATTTTTGGCAACCCATGTATTGTAGGGATGAGGGGATTCTCAATGGTCAAGGACTCATACAGATCATGGTCAATAAGACCACACATCAACTAATCATAAAGAACATTCTTTACATTAGTAATACATCTATTAACATCTTTCTCTAGAACCTTCTTATAGGTACAAACATCATTTAGCATAGTATACATACTAGTTAAGTAATCGGATCTATTCAGTGCAACAATTGCACCTCCCTTATCAGCAGGCCTAATACTGATAGAAGGTTCAGTTCGTAGTTGTTGCAAAGCATTGTTTTCATCAGTATTTAGATTACAAAACTCCAGCTTAAAAACGCCCAAAGATGCAAAAATATCATTTTCACATGATTTAACAAAAGACTCAATAGATGCTGCAAGAGGTGGGCAATAAACCCTCTGTTTATAAGGACCCTGTTTCTGTATTAACATGCCATTTCCCCCAAACAGAGTTCCAAGCATAACATTACGTGCAAATAGTTTGATATCTAAAATGGCATCAGCTACATTGGATTTATTGTTTGGTACAAAGTCTAAACCTTTGTTAAGTACAGATATCTGTGCTGCTGTTAGGGAATAATTTGATAAATTATACACTAAGTCTTGTTCAGAAAAGGTTTCATACTATTCCGTCTCACTGGTGACCATCCTTCCTTGGAGGCTTTCCTTTTCCGAGTATCTCTTGATAGAGAGCGGCCTCGTTGGTTCAGTGGATCCAGCCTGGTGTGCAATCGTAGAGCCATAAAAGGGTTAGGCAAGGAAATATTGCCATTATCTTTAAGCCTAGGCATTTCCTTCACTTTACTATGGGCTCCTAGTCTTAAAAAATCATCTGTATAAGGACTGTTCACTGAAGGAGCTCCAGCTTTAGCCACAACAGCTTGCATAACATTCAGAGGGTCAAGAGATGTAAGTTCGACGTCAGCAGTTGGAGACGTAACTCCCGATGGCAGGGGCGTGTCTTCAGAACCCTCGTTGCTGATAGAATGATTCGGTAGATCCAAAATAAGCATACTAGGAGTATTTCCTTCGGTCGAAACAATATTAGTTAAACTATTGCTGGATACAGTCAGAGAATCCAGCTTGGGTACATTTAAAGTACGCTTGTTGGTTGAAAGTGCATTGGTTGTATTTGCACTAGATTTACCTAAAGAGTGTGAATTTACATCACAAACTTGCTGTACTGCAGGCTGAACATTAGAACGATTAGGTTCACTCCTTGACCAAACAAAAATATTACCTTTAGTGAAATCTGAGTGGTCCCTGAGTAGCTTCTTGTGTTTCTGTTGTTTAAGCCTATATTCATAGGCCAATACCTCAGCACACAGGTTGCCTAGTTTTAATGAGTATTTATCAGATGGATACTTAGTTTGCATAGTATCTAGTTGGCGTTCAATGTCAATATGAAGAGACATTTTAATGGGAGTATAATACTTTATTAAAAGTCGTAAATAGTTAAAACTTAAATCCAGATTCAGTTGTTGCCAACATTTAAGTAATTCAGGTTCACTAGAGGCTTGAGTAGGCATTTTCAGGATCTGTAACCCCCTGGGGATAACTTTATGCTCAAGACAAGCCTCAAAGTGAAACCTCTGCCATTCATACCTTTTTAGCTTGTACATCAAATTTTAACTTCTTTAAAGGCTTCCAAAAAAGCACACAAACCATCAGTATCCAGGGTCTCAACCTCTCCTTGTGTAGAAAAGGCAAGCCTTTGGAGAGGGTTAGGCTGGTTAGTAACTAGTCTATGTAGGCGGTTAGTATCATTACGATTCATTGTGTTCATTTGAGTAGATACCACATCAGTAGATGTATAAATCCCTCCGGCATTTGCTTCAAGAGATTCCGCCATGTGCAGCAGGTAGCTCTTCAAAAATTCAGTGAAAAAAATATATATAAGCTATCCCACTGCTAAAGGAGACTCACAAAACAAAGCAGCAAATCCAAAAATAAGTATAAGTGAGTCAAACCACCACAGTCCAGCCAAACAAATGTCCAGAAGATATGTAAAACAGCAAACAGTTTATTGGAAAAAGGTTAGCACTTTTGCGGGGTTACCGCTTCATCAGACCAAATACAAAATGAAAGTAAAAATCACATATTTTTAAAAAGGCACTCTACCAATCAGTAAGAAACAATTAAAAATGAACCAATTAAAAACAAAAATGATCTTACATCATCTTCTGCCTAATAAGGCAGGCTTAAGGGAAGTTCCACTGTTAAGGCCTGGAGGTTCATAAGCTCTCATAGAGATAATCCACTTTAGTTCACATAATTCGCGTTTATATCACCTTATCGAAAGATGAAAGTAATGAACGCTATTTCATCAGCCCCAAAACATCTAAACATGAAAATATCGAACATTCAGAACAGCGAATTTTTTCCCATGGAAAAAATTTGCTGCTCCAAAACACATACACACAACACAAGCACATCAAACAAACAGCAACCACACACATACACTTAAATTCCTACATCTAATGCTACACTAAACTAAACATACACTACTATCTACCCACTTACCTTAACCCAAACCCTAACCATAAGGTCCGTCACTATTGCACACTCACCTAACCCGCGCCCTAACCCTAATTCACTTAAACCGCTCCAACCCTAAAGTCTGTCACTATCGCACACATACCTAAGCCGCGCCCAAACCCTAACTCACTTAACCCGCCTCTAACCCTAACATACAAACAATCGCACACTTACCTGAACCCAACACGTAACTTTCCACCACAGCACTAAGAATAGCGAAGCCACAGAAACGGCCAACCAAATTCTTTCCCTAGGAAAGTATTTGCTGTTCTGCAGCTTCACTATTCTTAGCGTTCGTTGAATAGTGTTCGATATCAGAACATTCAAAGTTTTAATACTTCGATGTTCTGATATAGACCCCATAATTCAGCAGTGTTGTTCAAATCACCTCTTCTTCTGCTCTTATTTTTGGATTTCCTAGTTTGTTTTGTGAGTCTCCTTTAGCAGTGGGATAGCTTATATATTTTTTTTCCACTGAATTTTTGAAGAGCTACCTGCTGCACATGGCAGACTCTCTTGAGGTGAATGCTGGAGGGATTTATACATCTACTGATGTGGTATCTACTCAAATGAATACTATGAATCATAATGATACTAGCCACCTACATAGACTAGTTACTAACCAGCCTAACCCTCTCCTAAGGCTTGCCTTTTCTACACAAGGAGAGGTTGAGGTTTATGATTTGTTGATGTGTGGTCTTATTGACCATGATTTGTAGGAGTCCTTGATCATTGAGAATCCCCTTATTCCTACAATACATGGGTTGCCCAAAATTCATAAGTACAGTCACAAGCAGCCACTCCACCCCATTGTTTCAGGGCGCAGCTGGCTGACTGAACCTCTTTCCAAATATGTTGAACTAAAACTTAAATCTGTACTTAGTGAGTCTCTATCAATTTTAAAAGATACTGTACATTTTCTGTCTAGTGTATACTCCTCTACAAATGGTGTAGTACTTGATAATGTTTTTCTGACAACCTTGGACGTGAAAACTCTGTGCACTGTTGTACCTAATGAAGTGGGTATTGATGCTGTCAGGTTGTTTATTTCTCATCATGGCCATTTCTCACATAACATGATTACTGTTATCTGTACTTTGTTAGATTTGATTTTATGTAATAACTGTTCTGTGTTTGAAGGTCAGTATTATCTGCAACAGACAGGAGTAGCTATGGGCACCCCCTGCGCCAATAGCTATGCTAATTTGGCTATGGCGCAGTGGGAGAATGAGCATGTTTATAATGATAATCCCTATAGACACTTTATCAAGTACTTCACCAGATTTGTTGATGATATTTTTCTCTTGTGGAGAGGTAGTGAGGAAGAACGTTTGAATTTTGTCAGATATCTTGAAAGTACCACAGACTATCTAAGGTTTAGTCTAAATTACTCTTCCACATCTATTGACTTCTTAGATGTTACTGTATTTAGAAATACTGAAGGCACCCTTGAGACGCAGCTCTACAGGAAACCCTGTTGGAGGAATAGTTTACTCCATTGGTCTAGTATGCATCCTTCACATATTTTTTCTAACATTCTTAATGGCCAATGTTTAAGAGCCTCTAAGCTATGTACCAACGATGTGGCTTTTCAGGAGACCATATATAAAATGGGTGAAGGCTTTAATGTTAGAGGGTATTCACAAACCTCAATAAATAACTCCAGGATGACTGCTTTATCGAATCGACACACTAGAGGTGCTCCGTATTTTTCTTCAAACAATCACACTATGAATAAAAGGCACGTTGATAACATGGGTTACTCTCCCAGGATATTTTTTAAATATTCTAATAATATACAGCATTACTGTAATGTTATTAGAAAAAATTGGCCTGTTCTTTTAGCAGGTGAAAATGTAAGACGGGTGATGCGAGATTATCCCTCCTTTACATTCAGGAATAACGTGTCACTTAAAAGGTTTTTATGTTATGGCCCAAGGTTATAATTGTAAAGCTTGCTCTGCTATTTCTCCAGATCCCTGTTTTACATACCCTGTCACCACACGTGTTTTTACACCTAGATTTGTGGCAACATGTAGGAGCAGGAACTTAGTTTATCTTGCTAGATACTGTTCCTGTAATGTTTTTTACATTGGTAAGACCACACGCCAGCTGAGGGAAAGAATTCTTGAGCATTTAGGAAACATACGCAATCAGGTTATATCTAATGGCCAAGCTAATCATGCCTTATCTTATCCAGGCCATAGTACCTTTCTGTTTAGGGTTCTGCAAGTGCTGTATCCCATCAGAAGAAGAGGTTGTTTTAACAACACTGCTGAATTATGTGAACTAAAGTGGATTATCTCTACAAGAACTTATGAACCTCTAGGCCTTAACAGTGGCACTTCCCTTATATATACCTACATACATACATACAAATGTTTCAAGCACGGGCATGAAGCCCTTCTAGCTTTTGCCAATATGCCAAAACACTTGTTCCCATAATAAATGTCCAGGCTGTTCTTAAAAATATCTAAACTAGTACTTGCTTTAATGTAATTTGGTAGTCTGTTCCAAGCATCAGCTACTCTGTCAGAGAACCAATTAGTACACTTCTCGTTCCAATAGAATCTTCTACAGAGGTTATCTGATGATTCTCTAGTACTTTTTGATAACCCCAAACATTCCCAGAGGTAATTATCCCTAAATGCCCTATATACCTGAATAAGATGTCCTCTAATATCTGTAAGAGACACTGTACAAGTTCAGATATTTTAGTCTTTCATAATAACTTAGATTTTCTATTAAGCCTGCCTTATTAGGCAGAATATGATGTAAGATAATTTTTGTTTTTTAATTGGTTTTTATTGTTTCTTACTGATTGGTTGTGTACTTTTTAAAAAAAATATGTGATTTTTACTTTCATTTTGTATTGGGTCTGATGAAGCGGTAACCCTGCGAAAGTGCTAACCTTTTTCCAATAAACTGTTTGCTGTTTTACATATCTTCTGAACATTTCTTTGGCTGGACTGTGGTGGTTTGACTCACTTATACTTATTTTTGGATTTGCTGCTTTGTTTTGTGAGTCTCCTTTAGCAGTGGGATAGCTTATATATATATATATATATATATATATATATATATATATATATATATATATATATATATTACAATTAACTGTTGCAAACATTGTCTGTGACCATAATGGAGTCGTTCCCCCCCAACTGTGGATGACGTCTGTGACCATAAGGGAGTCCTTCCCATCCAAAACTGTGACGAACATTGTTTGGTGACCATAAGGGAGTCCTTACTGCCCTTAACTGTTGCAAACATTGTGACCATAAGGGAGTCCTTCCCACCCTTAACTGTGGTAAACATTGTCTGTAAACATAAGGGAGCCCTTCCCATACTGTCTTAGCTTTAGCAGTAATCCTCAATCCACAACATTTAGGATTCAGCGCTATTTTGGTCACTAAAGTGTTTTTTGGCTCTCTGAATTTCATATACCTCACTACTATAGATACTGTGATGCAGTCTAGTTTTCTTTGATGGAACAGACTGGGCTCTTGAATCATCTGAGATTTAATTATAATGCACTATAAACAACTGTCTTACTATGTTATTATTATTATGATTATTATTATTATTGTTATAATTATTATTATATTATTATTATTATTAGTATTATCATTACTATTTGATATGGTCACAGGACTGTACCTACTCTTGTTTTCATGTAGCCTTGACATCCAGAGAAATGTTCTGCTCGTTTGCCATGCTACTGTTTTTAGCAACATGCAGTGCACCAATTTATGGTAGAAATATCAGTTTTGTCACCAGCAAGTTCACTTACTGCAGAGGATAACGGACACCAGCAGCATAGGCTTTGTAAGCAACAATGCACTGCCATACTGATGCACTTCAGCTCCATGTCCAATGCACTGCCATACTTATGTACTTCAGCTCCATGTTCACACACCTCTTGATAGGCTTTGTAAGCAACAATGCACTGCCATACTGATGCACTTCAGCTCCATGTCCAATGCACTGCCATACTTATGTACTTCAGCTCCATGTTCACACACCTCTTGATAGGCTTTGTAAGCAACAATGCACTGCCATACTGATGCACTTCAGCTCCATGTCCACACACCTCTTGATAGGCTTTGTAAGCAGCAATGCACTGCCATACTGATGTACCTCAGCTCCATGTCCAATGCACTGCCATACTGATGTACCTCAGCTCCATGTCCACACACCACTTGAGCTCTCTTGCTGCCCTGCTTCAACCATACAACATAATCCAGTGCCCCACGTCCATCGCCAGGTCTAATAGCCACTCCATTCGGGTTCCTATCATATGATCGAAGTCTTACAACTTCGTATTATTAAAGAACAAGCTTTAATGATTGAAGTTGTAAAACCTCGAAGCATATAACAGAGATCACCATAGAGCATGGAAAGGGAAGATTTCCCTTTACTGCACTGTAGTGCGATCTCGGAGTTGGTATATTTAAGTAGTGTGGGGTGTGGGGGGTGCAGAGGGGCTTGCCCCCTCCATAGAGCATATATATATATTTTTTTTTACTGTTTTTACTTTTTTTTTATGTGTGTTCGAAGTTCCGAGACTTCGGTCATTAAAGTTCATCCTTTAATGATTCAAAGTTTTGGAACTTCGATCATATGATTATAGACCCCTCCACCCCATTCTGTATCAATTTTACATGCTAGAGCTGGAATATAACCAAAGGGGATCCTAGAGGGTCAAGATGTTTGTCTTAGACAGGGGGGTTATTTTATAGCATACCCATGTTGCTCCTCCCACCCTGCAGTCACTTGTTTCCATCCAAAGGATGGGTGTGCAATGGGGATGTGCAGTATCTTGCCCTGCCTCTGTCATAACTCAGCCACCCTATTCTTATGCTTGGACCATGACCTCATGAAGACATCTCCAAGAATTCTCATTGGGAACATCCACACACTCACCCTGCCTCCATGAGATGGGCATGCTCATCCTACAGCCTCAAGCACCCAAGTTGCTAATTGAACTCGGGTGGTCACCTGGACCATATTACAGACTTTATCCCTCTTTGCCACGGCACTACCTTACGTGTGTACACACATAGCATATTTCAAACCATATACACTTGTATGTAAAACTTAATTTTTATTGAAATTTTTTAAACACCCTTAGCGCTTCAGCAAGTCTTCAAGGGGCACAGGGAGCCTAAATGAGTTCAATCACTTCTTATATCATTAAGGAACTATATCACATGAGTAATCTAAAATGAACATTAACTGTGCAACTAGGAGCCATGATCCTTTTGACTTCATCCTCTCAAATATGGCCACTTATTGCACACTTCATATGCATCATCATTTCTGTTAAATCAGACCATTAATCAGTAGCCTTTTCCTTTAAAACTGGTGGTACTGCTGTAACTATTTCTGTATCTTAAGGATTTCTCAAAAGTAAAACTTCTTCACTTATTTTCTAACCTAAATGCATTCCTCAGTTATCCCCCTCTGATGAATCCCATGGCTAAAGCTGCAGAATTTGAAAACAAACCCCTATGATGGAATACCAATATAAATAAACTATATAACAAGAGAAAGAAATTACTTAATTCTTATAAGAAGTCACATTTTACTAACATAACAGCACACACACGCAAACTATTAACAAGCTTAAGGGAACCATAAG
Source organism: Protopterus annectens (assembly GCF_019279795.1). NCBI lineage: Eukaryota > Metazoa > Chordata > Ceratodontiformes > Protopteridae > Protopterus > Protopterus annectens. The sequence continues at coordinate 1,475,951,281 of NC_056726.1, forward strand.
GTAGCTCAAAGCTCAGTATGAACTTAAAATGTCTATCAAAACCAAAAATAACTACAAACCTTTTTTAGCTACATCAGGAAGTTAAGAAGAATGTTCAGCGATAGTCTGCAATAATGCTGCCTCACTCTGATGCAAAAGAAATAGTTAATATCCTAGCTGGCAAATTTAGTACACATTTTACTTCACCTATAAGTACACTTACTCCACAGATTCCACAGTCCCATCCAACCCCTTTAATTACTACGGAACAAACTCTCAGCTCTCAACATCCCATTCATGGATCCTGATAACATACCAGGCTGTCTGATTATTAGTACCAGATGTGGACTACATGAACCTCTATATCACATCTTTAATCAAAGCCTCTCCACTAGTTACATTTCTTAAGCCTGGACCATTGTAATGCCATTACACAAGGTTGACCCAACCATGGACCCTGGTAACCACAGACCCGTTAGTCTCACTAGCTTCACATGTAAAGCTATGGATTGTATTATCTCAGAGCTCATTAATCTGGACATTGAAAATCACTTAACCCTGGAGACTTACCTGAAAGTCTTGCCTCTTTAACTTCATTAATTTCTTTGAAAAAGACTCCAAACCAGGAGATAGAGGTTAGACAGTACAGTCAGCATATCTAGATCTGGACAAGGCCTTTGACAGTGATCTTCCTGCAGACGTTATTGACAGACTAGAGTCTAAGAATATAAATCTTTATTTTCTGTGGTGAATAGGTATCTGGTTGTCTGACAGAATTCATGTGGTTAAAGTCACCTGATTCACTTCAGAAAGCAAAAAATTTAAAGGTGGTTCACAGATTACTAGTAGACTATCTGGCCTCATGGGCCATTTTAAGAGTAACTCAAATTCCCATCCCAAAGGTAAGACTCAAATCCTGCACCTTGTGTCTATGCGGTATACGCCTTAACCATTATGCCAACCCCCAGCCCCTAAAAATGAATACCAGCCTGTTGACCAGATAGGCCGACTGGACATAAATTCGCTTATCAAGGAAGACCTGAGAGCAATGTCTAGTTAGCAGAGTTACTCAAGGTCACACAGCTATAAGGAAATCAAACCCTGTGACATAAGAACTTCAGCTCACAGCCTTAACCCTCTACATCAACTGCCAGAATGCTATAATATTGGGGGTTAGCAAATGTAAATGTATAAATATAAATATATAAGCTAATAAATGGCCAATAATACTTTCAGCAAATGTTCTACTCAAACACTGCCCAGCAGCACCTCAATACACCCCTGTTCCCCAAGCCAGATTGATTTAAATCTTACAAGCATGGCCATAAGTGAGCACTGGTATCACTTGTGTCCTTGTGTCCCTGTACACAGCCTGCACTAATTCTACCAGTCTTCCTGGGAATTTGAACCATCAATGGAAAGCCATAGTCAATGTCCTAGGGACCTTGTCATATGCGTTCTTAAAATCTTGGAATGCCCAGCTGTGCTCTCTCCTCTTTTCTAATTTCTTCTCAACTATCTGTCTCACTGCAAACATCGGATCAGTTGTACTGCATCCTGACCTGAATCTGAACTGCTCATTTCCCATCTTACTGGTACCACAGGACTGTGTTCAGCTCTCTTCTATATGGTGTCCATTTCCCAGACCTTCAGGTCAACACTCCGGGCCTCTAGTTATCTAGGTTTGCAGACAACTGTAATTCAGGTGCTGTTATTCAATCTTCCATTGACTTACACTTGCTGCAATATGGGTTACACCACGTTAACACCTGGTGCAAGAACAATGCTCTTAAATTAAATTCAGTACCGTTCATTTTGGTAAGCAAAACTTTTTCACATACCATATAGGTGACATCTCTGCACTCAGACACTGACTAACTTATCAGGACAGGCCTGCAGCCCTCTCTCTGTATTTGGTCTTTTATAGAATCCTGTGGTGATCTATGTCTAACCTTTTGAGCCATGAAAGTTCTAACCCTCTCTGACCAAAGAAAGAAAAAAAATGCTTGAAAACCTGTTATGGATCTTTCATTCATAAACCTGTTTGTGATAGTGCCCAAATTCAAAATGATGTCACTTCACAACCTGTTACCTGATTTTCCTCATTCAAGATTACTGGTAGCTCCAAATTTAAAAGATTCCTATCATCTCATTCCTATTCATCCAGACTTCAGACATTTCTTAAGGTTTTGTGTGTCTGGATCACATTATCAGTTCTCTGCCTTACCCTTTGGACTGTCCACTGCACCAAGGGCATTGACAAAGTATCTAGCTCCAGGTATAGCTCATTGCAGGCTACAGGGTGTCCACATATTTCCATATTTGGATGGTTTGCTTATCTTTGCAGAGTCTTTTTCAAAGTGTCAGGAATCTCTCCCTTTCTTGAGTGGGAGATCTCTTACACAAGCTAGGATTCCAAAGGAATATTCAAAAATCTTTCTTGACTCCTTCTCACAGGATTGTGTTTCTGGGATGTGAAATAGACACCAATGTTCAAAGAGCTTTTCTTCCATAGGAAAAATAGATATATATCTAGCTTTGTTTTTACGGTTTTCTATTCAGACTTTATTCACTGTAAAGGAATACCTCAGGGTTTTTGGTCTCATGGGAAAAAAAATCGGTGGGCCATTTCCGGGGCTTTGCTATTTCCTCCATTCTTGGAGTTTTGACATTTAAGTAGGGGGGGTGTGGGGAGCAAAGCCCCCCACTTCAGTTTGGGTTTAAGGTTAACTTTTTTTTTTGTCATGGAACAGCAATTTATTTCCCTGGGGGAAAAATCGTTGTTCTGAGTTTTTGATTTTGTTGGGTTTCGAACATAACAGTTCGATAGTACAACGTTCGAACTTTTGTAAGTTTGACGTTGTGATATAGACTCCCAGGTTTCTCCAGCACCAGTGGCTTTAATTGTACAGTACTCAGGCCATCTGGGTCATAGTCAGGGCTTTATTCCTGCAATCATAGAACCAGCCATGAGTTTATTTTTGACGTACACTGCAAATCCATCAGTAAGAGCATCAGTTAACATTATTTGTCTGCAAAAGAAAGGTCAGCAGATTTTACAGTTATATATATGTCTGTCTTTGGAGAAGTATAACTTCCACTCATATGCCAGGCGTAGCATAAAACCTACAAAATTATCCCACTTCAAAAGAAATATGAACTTTAGATACTTGCATAACAACTGACCAAAATTATTTTTATTATGTATTTGTATTTGACCAAGAAAAGAGTACTGATACAAGTGGACTTTTCTCAAACTCAGCCTGGGAGCTTTGTCTGGTTTAGTGACTTAAGTGTCACAAAGTAAATAATTGGAAGCTAAAGGAATCAAACCTTAGATTACAGGAACCAGTTCACTAACAATCCATTGCCTTAATCTTGTGGATTAAACTAACTGCCATATTCAAGCCAGCAGTATTAAGACTTGTCAGAGCTTTCTCAATTTGGTGTCTGAAACTTACCTAAGCTCTAAATCCTTCTTACCCATGATGCTGTATGTTCTACATACTTTTTCAGCTTTCTAGTCAAAACCTAAACACTTAACAGGATTAAAAGAAATTGAACACAAATTTAAAAATCCAACTCTAAAGACCTCGTAGCTTGTGTCCACCAGGGATGGCTTTTGTTGATAGGATTTCGCTCTTCCAAATTCTTATTTTTAGAGTTACCTGTATTACAATTTTCCTTTTCTCGAGAGTCATCTCCACCTTGGTGTACTGTGTTTTTTTGGATTTCCGATATGCATAAGCATGCTTACTCAGCTGGGCATTTTTTTAATTAAATTGTACATAGTTACTAGTTTGTAGTGGTATCATAAATAGTTACTAGTCTGTAGTAGTATCATAAATAGTTACTAGTCTGTAGTGGTATCATAAATAGTTACTAGTCTGTAGTGGTATCATAAATAGTTACTAGTCTGTAGTAGTATCATAAATAGTTACTAGTCTGTAGTAGTATCACAAATAGTTACTAGTCTGTAGTAGTATCATAAATAGTTACTAGTCTCTAGTAGTATCATAAATAGTTACTAGTCTGTAGTGGTATCATAAATAGTTACTAGTCTGTAGTAGTATCATAAATAGTTACTAGTCTGTAGTGGTATCATAAATAGTTACTAGTCTGTAGTGGTATCATAAATAGTTACTAGTCTGTAGTAGTATCACAAATAGTTACTAGTCTGTAGTGGTATCATAAATAGTTACTAGTCTGTAGTAGTATCATAAATAGTTACTAGTTTGTAGTAGTATCATAAATAGTTACTAGTCTGTAGTGGTATCATAAATAGTTACTAGTCTGTAGTAGTATCACAAATAGTTACTAGTCTGTAGTGGCATCATAAATAGTTACTAGTCTGTAGTGGTATCATAAATAGTTACTAGTCTGTAGTAGTATCATAAATAGTTACTAGTTTGTAGTAGTATCATAAATAGTTACTAGTCTGTAGTGGTATCATAAATAGTTACTAGTCTCTAGTAGTATCATAAATAGTTACTAGTCTGTAGTGGTATCATAAATAGTTACTAGTCTGTAGTAGTATCATAAATAGTTACTAGTTTGTAGTGGTATCATAAATAGTTACTAGTCTGTAGTGGTATCATAAATAGTTACAAGTCTGTAGTGGTATCATAAATAGTTACTAGTTTGTAGTGGTATCATAAATAGTTACTAGTCTGTAGTAGTATCCTAAATAGTTACTAGTCTATAGTAGTATCATAAATAGTTACTAGTTTGTAGTGGTATCATAAATAGTTACTAGTCTGTAGTAGTATCATAAATAGTTACTAGTCTGTAGTAGTATCATAAATAGTTACTAGTCTGTAGTAGTATGATAGAGTATTGTATGTATATGGAGCTTTTCTCCCCGGGCCTCCACTGAAAATGGACATGTGTCCAGCTGAACTTTCCCAGTCAACAAATGTAAAATAAATAAATAAAAGGTAATTACACCTTATTACAATTCCTCCTACCATTTCAAGAGGTTAAAAATGATGCTTCTATGGAGATGGTTGGGTAGCTGGAATAAGCAACAAGAAGATGTTTCTCATTGGCTCAGGCTCCCTCATGTGATTGGTGCCTGAGGCAGCCTGAGAAGCACAAGTGAAAGAAGATGTGATTGGTTGGGAGCAAGAAGCAAGGATGAAAGGTACTTTGTTTTTTATTCAGTAAAATGTTTAATACTTGGCTACTGTGCTATTTTCTCACATTTGCTTGGCTGAATTTCTTTGTTGTTCACCATTGCCATTAGCAGCAAACCTGTAGGGCAAATGTATATATTTTTTCTTATATAGTTAATACTTTTGTGGGGGGGGGGGGTTGCAGTAGGTTACATTGTATGTATGTGACTTAGCTGTCTTCAGCTAAAGTATGTTTGGCTGTGATCATATGATCATTCTCGGATTACATTCACATGTATGAGTTGTGTACAGTCAGTGTCTGGAATTTTTGTGTGTGTGTGTGTGTGTGTGTGTGTGTGTGTGTGTGTGTGTGTGTGTGTGTGTGTGTGTGTAGCAAGTAGGGGAATTAGTGTGTTCTGTATTTGTCTGGTGGTTGTAATTGATGGTCCTGAAAACAGTCTATGGTTGAATCTAATTTATACTTACTGTTATATGAGCATAGTTAGCCAGTCATTGATCTGGCTTGGCAGGACTAGTGCATATTTGAACGAATCAAAGTTAAATACATTACTGTAGCCATTTTTATTTAATCACAATCAGGTAGAAGAGGTATAATAAAGTGGCTGTAATCTCTTCATATGTCTGAAATGACCACAGTTAAAGTAGAACTAGCAGGTGTTCTGAACAGGTAACATGGCTGAAACCAACCTGTACATCTGAAATGAATTCACTTTCTCAAAGTAGCTCTGGAAGGCGTTTTGAAGAGGAAGATAGCTACTGAAGACTGTTTACAATGAGTAGCAATGTCTGACCAGTTTCTTTTTGCTGTCTCACTGGTGTACTAGTGGCCCTTGATCTTATCATTGCCCCCCACCCGTCCACCACAGGTACCCTCATAGCTCCTTTACAGCAATCCTGCATGTATCCCTTGACTGGGCAGGTCCCCAGCTGTTCAGGAAGTCAGTCTTATGGATTGATTCATGAGAGATGGGAATGAGACAGTATTATCCACTCATCCTGTGTTAGCAAACAGCTCCAGCAAGGTCTGGAATATGCTGGAATATGCTCATACCTGCTGTATCAAAAGTGGGCTGAAGCTAAATGCAAAAAAATGCAGTATAGTAGTATTTCGCAAAAATAGCTTCTCCCACATCGTACTTAACATGGTCATCAGAGATCTGGGTACTAAAGTGGACAACTGCCTTATTCGTACATTCATAGGTAAATGCTAGGCTAGCTGTTCTTGTCGGCCATTTTAAGCCTATGCATTTTCCCTTTCGATGCTTGAATTAACCTATACCATTTGGTGTTAAGATTGGGCTTACCCATCCCATGCTCATTAATTATATATTACCCCTGGAGAAACTAACTGGGATTTGAGTTCATTTGAGGGGACCCAAGCAATTAGGAGCTGCCTCTATCCATTAGTAGTACAGGGGACAGTCCTGGGGTACGTTTTCTAGGGCCCATTCACAGATTCTAAATTATACTTGAAGATGGACAGAAATGGGCTTTCTTTAACATGGATGGGGAGTCTGTTCCAGAGCAGTGGTATCCTCTACAGGATACACCTGCCTCTCCAAACATTTCTGTTGATGTTACAGAAGAGGTTTAGATCCCTAGACTGAGTATTTCTGATGTTCTTTGACTTGATGTTGTGTAGTAAGTCCATCAGTACTGGGCCAGAGGATGCCATATATGCCAAACAAAGGCCACATCTTAACAGTCTGTAGGATGCTGAGTATAGTGACAAAGTTTTGAGTCACTCTATGTAGGACATATTGTTTAGGCCTTGTATCTTTTTAGTAAGGTATCTCTGTGGGCATTCCAATGGTTGCATGTGTCTGGACAAATACATGCCAAAGGGAACATTAAACTCAATGACTGGCCTAATGAGGGCTGCATAAAAGGGACAACACACAATCCCTTTGTTTATAAGCTGTACAATATAGAAGGACAGTCATATAGGTTCATAGATCAGTACTAAGCTAACTGCCCTTGCGAGCCATTTTAGGCCTAGCCAATTATCCCTTGTGAGATTCAAACCCTGAACCTTGTGTTTGTAAGGCAAACACCTTAATCATTAGGCCACCCTCCCACCCATATGTTGGTCGAAACATAGGTCACTGTCCACATAAGTTCCCAAATCCCAAATCAACTGGGTCAGCCCCCTGGGGGGGGGGTGCATTGTCAATATGGTAGTTCATGGGATAGAAGACTTCTCAGAGGATGCGGTAATGCATTTTTTGGCATTTAGTTTAAGTCCATGATTTTGGCACCAGTTATTTGTTTGAGACAAACCATCCTGCAGGATGGCCAAGTCATTTGAGAATTCAATGACCGCTCCGAGATTTCATCCGTCAGCATACATAGCTAGCCAGAGCCCTTTGGTATTGTTTTTTACTTCAGAGAAGTAAATGCTAAACAGGAGGGGTCCCAGCAAAGAACCCTGGGGAACTCCACTAATACTGGTCCAGTGCTTAGAGGGTCCCTATGTCCTTATCGATTAGTTCCACGATAAGTCTTTCTATGGCTTTGCATGCAAGGCTTGTCAGACTTGTGGGTCCGCAATTACCTAGCTCTGTGGAGGTCCTCTGTTATGTAGGGGAATGCCTGTAGCAGTTCTCCATTCTCTTGGTACAAAACCTCTATGGAGGCTGAGAGCGAATAGTGTTATTAGAGGGTGGCTAAATCATGTGTCATGCTACTTAATATCCATTCAGGAATATTGGCAGCACACATCAATGCAGTATTGTTAGCTTTTGATAGTGCTTTTAAGACTTAGTCTTGTGCGACAACTGGAGGCGAGTTAGTTTCAAGTATATCTTATGGGCAGTAAAGCTGAATTTATCGCCCAGTAGGTTAGCTATATCTTCAGCCTCAGTGTAGTTAACATTATTCGCAATCAGCACAGTGCATTGCTGCATTGTGCTTCTGAGATTAGGAACAATCCCTGGTGGGAGGTTGGCATAATGGTTAAGGTGTTTACCTAATACATACAAGGTGCAGGGTTTGATTCTCACATGGGGTGATTGGCTAGGCTTAAAATGGCTCCCAAGGGCAGTTAGCCTAGTACTAACCTATGACCATAACTAAAATGCCTTGTAATTGTCTTTGGCATGGGAAGCTGATTTAGCCTCAAACTTGACTTTGGTGGCTTCTGCTTTGTTTAATTCTGTGATGAGGGCTCTGTCGTTCTGGGAATTGCTGTTCTTACTTTTGGTCAAAATTCTCTTTATTTATTTTATTGCAAAGCTTGTTGATATTATTGTTCCAACATGAATGTTTGTTTCTGGGGTTTGTCTTGCCCTTGTTGTTACATTGTACAGCTGCATCTATGCAGTTGTTTACATGTTGGTATGGTGTCAGGGTCTATATCACATCATCAAACTTGTATAAGTTCGAACAATGTAATATCGAACCCAAAAGTCCGAAACGCAAAAATAGCGAAGCCACGGCACATCGATTTTTTTCCCAGGGAAAAAAATTGGTGGGCCATTTTCGAGGCTTTGCTATTTCCTCCACTGTGGTGCAATCTCGGAGTTTGTATATTTAAGTAAGGGGGTGGGGGCACAGCCCCCCACATTGGGGGTGTGGGGGGACAAAGCCCCTCACTTTAGTTTTAGTTTTTTTCCTTAGGGAACAGCGATTTTTTTTCTCTGGAAAACAAATTTGCTGTTCTGTGTGTTTGTTATTGTGCGGTTTTTGACTTTTGGGTTCAATATTACATCTTTCGAACTTATACAAGTTTGATGATGTGATATAGACCCTGGTGTGATGGTGTAAATTTCCACATATTCAGTGCAGTTAACTGGGTTTTGTGGAGATTTGAAGCTTTTCAGTGTATCACCTAGGAGTAGGTAGTTTGTCTTAGAACGTACCTTGGTTGGAAGAGGTCATTGGTTTCAATTATATTTCAAAGAATACAGCTTTATGGTCAAACTGGACAAGTGACAAATTTACACAAGACATGGTGCAAAATGCCCCCATATTAATAAGAGCAAGATCCAAGGTATTGCTTCCCTAGTGGGTACTCATAACTAATTGTTCCAGGGCATTTGTACTGACAAAGTGCAAGAATCTCTGTGTTTGTGCACTAGTGGTTGTGTAGGTTTCCCAGTGTATAGTTGAATAGTTTAGATCACCTAGGAAAATGGTATTTGGTTTAATACTGAGTGATTCTAGTTCCTGTAGATAGGTGTTGTGGCTTTCTTGGATCATAGAGGGAGTTCTATAGCTAGCTAACATATGGCACAGGACGTTTCTGATGGTTACTTGGACTTGGGAGAAGGTCTATTGCATCCTACTGTTTTACCAGCCTTGACGTGAGTCTCTTCTGAATGTAGATTGAGACACCTCCACTTTTCTCCCGTCCTGTGCAGTAGTTGGTATAAACATACTGGAGGTGATAAAGCCCTCCCATTATTCAATCATTATGCCTGCACCATAGTCAGGAAATCCTTCTAGCTTACCGAGTTAATTTCCAAGGGAATATCCTCAAGATCCAAAGAAGTCATCCTGCCACTGCACTCTTCCCTTTGCAAACCCATCATCAGATGGGGCTGACCTGGAATGGTCCCAGAAATTTCTAACCAAGAAACTAAAGGCCTTAAATCTTTCAACTATCATGATAGATTAGTGCAATTATCTTCATTCTCAGTAGCATGCCAGTCACTCCAAGGTAACTTCTTACTTTTCTAACCACAAATGATCCTATTTGATCTCTGTTTCTTCTCAAAACCAATGGACAGAGTCTATACCAATAAATAAACAAGACTCACTGGAGATACACATTTGTCACTCAATATATAGCCAACTTGAAGAATATGTTGCCACAACAGGCATACCTCTAAACCTCTTAGAACAAAAATATCTGAGCAAAGCCATCAATAATGGGGGGATAAAGGCCCAAAATTAGGGACACTTTTTAAGTATTGCTCTTTCAAACTTAGAAAATTGATAGAATTAGAGGGTTTGCATTAGCATGAGTTTCTGAATGGTATGAAGTTTAAAACTCAAACATCTTCCATTATTTTCTGATTTTAACACGCAATGATTTGCCAATGATATGACAGAAAACCATAATTTTATGAGAAATGGACCAAAAATATTAGGCAAAAATCTGGACATTCTGTGAAAATCTGTACAGTTGAGAGGTATGACTACAGGTCAAACCAAGTATTACTTTGACTACTTTTAAGGCAAGTCTTGATTATTTGGTGGGTACTTCAGGGTTGTCATGTATGGTCCTGCTCTATTTGGGAGATGAGTGCTAGTAACTGCTCAAAAAGCACGGCAACAACTTTTTGCTTGTATATAGCTAGGCATATTATGGCCCCTGTAACTGCTTGCCTAGCATTGCTCCTATGTTTCTTTAATGACATAAAAACAAAGACAGGGTGGGGAGGGGATTATCATGTAGAAACAGCTATTCAGCATCTTATCTTGTGAGGAGCAACTTTTGAGGGCATTAGCACTCATAGTGCATGCATGCATTCAGTCCCCCAAATTGTTGCCAGCCTGCTTAGACTCCAGATATCCACCAGCAGTTACTCAGACAGCAATCAGTTTTCTCATCCTGTCCCCCAAGGATAAGAGAGATAGCCATCAGTTACTTCATCCTATCCCTCCAGTCAGCCATACCATCAGAAAGTCCATTCTCAAAATCAAGTGACTGTTAGTGCAGACAGATCAATACCTTGCATCTGCTCCTTTGGAATAGATATGACCAGTTGTTTATGTAAAATTGCAACCATGGTCAAAGTTGACTCTGCAGTAATATACCCCGAGCATTCACTTGCTTCCTTCATTCTCCCTTTGCTTTGAGGTCAATGGCTACCTCTGATGTCCACCCAAAGATTGGGGAAGTTGGGTAGGTACGTTGAAGCAGATGGACTGTGATCATTCAGATCTGTCTTTTGGTATGTACACCACTTTTTAGACCAGAGCTCCTAGATCATCCTTCTGAGTGCCATCATGAAAGTTTACATCACATGACAGTGGCCATGATGGAAGACCAATACCTGGTCATAATGTTTGCAAAAGTATTCAGAGAAGCACATGCTGCAGCTATGCAAATATCATCTATATATGCATTTAAAAACTGTTTGGCAGCCAATCACAGCTCTGTGCAGCATGCTAACTACTTGATAAGATCTCTGCTTCACTGTCTTGTCTTGGGCTCAGTTCTGACCTGTGGCCTATGTGGAGTTTATATCTTTTTGAGGATTTTCAGGTAATTTGTTTCCTGCTGGCTTCCAAAATACTGGCTAGTTTGACTGGCTACACTAAGCTGTCCTTGTTTATAGTCTATTTATCCTTGCCATGTAGTTATAAATAGTCCACTGATCACCCTGGTTAACTAATGTTAGGTAAATATGCTGTAGTTGTATCAGACAAAGGTCTGTTATACTGTAAAAGCAATATCTGATGCAGTGCAAGAGTCACCTGGATAAACGTACCTCAGGCACTTTTGGAACTTAGTCTGTTAGCCGCAAAGGAGAAGCAATAATTAAATATGTCCCTCTTTACGGGTTTGGTTCTGTCAACATTAAACCTCAGCTGTCTGAGTATTTACATACAGTGTAAAATATGCTCACCCATGTTGGAATAATTGGCATGTTTACAGACTGATTCAAACATGTTTCCTTGGCTACCTTCGGCTTGAAGAAAAGGTTCACATGCAGGGACACTTTTTTATAATGAAACTCCAAATAAGGAGGCTTACCCATAAGGCCCGTAGATCTGACATTGTTTCTGCTAATGTTTCCCATGATAAATGTTTCAGATTAGCCAAGGATGTCAGCTTAAAAGTGGTAAAGCCAGCTTTTCTAGCTCAGGTTCCAATGGGTTGCAAATTTCTTGAATGGGAGTCTGATTTGGAATGCACTCCTAAGAAAGGCTTTACAGACTTTAATGTAAGGAAGATAACTTTGAAGTGGCTGATAAAAACTGCAAACAACAACAAGGTGATGTTTAACAGTACTTAAGGCCTGTGTCAAAATCTGGGAAAGATTAAATTAGCAGGAGTGGGAAGATGAAAACATGTGTCCATAGTAAGACTGATGCAACAAAGCTACCATTGCATGTGAACCCTGCATGACTTGAAAATTCTGACTTCATTTAGGGTCCACTGCATTACTCACATATGAAACCTTGCATGAGGATCTAGGTAAATCATCACTACCGTCACGTCTCATGTTCTGTGACAAAGAGCTGATAGAACCCTCTCGGACTGATCGAGCAACACTGCTCATTGAACTGAAGGAGTCTTGTCTAGGGAAGTCAGGTCTTGCATTATAGCAAGTCCAGCATGCATTTAATGAAGTTTGGTTTGCAGTGGCTCCATCTAGGATTTTGCATTTCTCTTTGTAATTCCTAAGGATTGGAGTAGCTGGAAAAGAGGCACCCATGATGGCACAAGCTTTTCTAGAGTTGGGTGTAGCTAGAAGCCAGTCATTCAGATACTTTATACTATACTATATATCTTGCAAGGCTAATGGTGGTAAAGATTATGATTGCAATAACAGTCATGATTTGTGTTGGACATAGAGGAAGATCAACAGACAAGTATAAAGCTATAATAAATTTTGTATTAGATACTTAGATTTCAAAAATTGGAAAGTTAGGGCCACAAGGAAACTTAGATGTGACAGGGGTCATTGCCAAAGAGTGGCACTCTGCAGCATTTGTCCATAGTTTGAATGCGTAATAGACACTAAACCCAGGAGCAGAAGGGAGGATCTTCATTACACTGAAACTAAGTCTCTGTTACTAAATATATAGAGTCCTAGCATTGAGTACACCCAGATTAATGGTGTTCTGAGTTGGAATGTACAGTGCAACTTGCACATGGCAGCCTTGGCTCTATATACTTAAGGTCCATGGGGTAGACACCTAGTGCTCTTGCTAGGTGTCACCCATCTGGTGAGTTAGAGCCCCCCCTCCCCAGGATGGGTGAACTGCAGCATCTGCACACTCTCGTAAGTTTATAGGTTCATAGATGTGTACTAGGCTAGCAGCCCTGGAGCCTATGTAAGCCTAGCCCAAAAACATTCCCTGGCGTCTTGCTGCCCGACATTAGTTCCCAGTGCCCCTATCAAGCAAGGCCACAGAAGTGATCCCCAGGGTGAATTTTCTATTGCCCATCCACTTGTCAAGATTTCTCTTGAAGAGGGCTAGTGAGGTGCTCTGCTTGACGTAAATGGGAAGTCTGTTCCAGAGCATGGATAGTCTCTGGGTTAGGAAGCTGTCCCTCCAGCATGTTCTGTTTATTGTGGTAATGAGGTTGAGGTCCCTGGAGCATGTGGCACAGATGGATTGGGATGTCTTCAGATGTAACATATCTAACAACTCTGGGTCAGACATGGCTTTGTAGGTCAAGCAGAGATCGCCTCTAAGAAGGCGATATGAGACAGAGTATAGCTGGAGCTTTTTGAGTCTGTCCATATAGGGCATCTGTTTAAGGCCCAGGATCCTCTTAGTGAGGTATTTGTGTGGCCTTTCCAGTTGTTGTAGGTGTCTAGTGAGGTACATGCCAAATGGGACATTGTATTCTATAATAGGTCTGATGAGTGACAAGTACAGAGGGACTATGACCTCTTTCTTCCTTGATGAAAAACCCTTTGTAATGAGATGTGCCACATAGAATGACTTTCTGACCACAGTGGCAATGTGGTTGTCAAAGGAGAGATGCTGTCAACCTAAGTCCCCAGATCTGTTATCACACCTTTAGCGTTTAGTGGGCTACCGTCAATGTGGTATTTCATGGGCATCGAGTCTTTCCCAAAGGGAATGACGATGCATTTTTTGGCATTGAGCTTAAGGCCATGGTTCTGGCAGCAAATGAGGCCTTTTTGAAGAATGTCTACATCAGTTAGAGAGTCATTAACGGCTCCCATTTTGCAATCATCTGCGAACTTGGTCAGCCAAAGTCCCTTTATATTGGCTTGAACTTCAGAGAAGTAGATGCGAAACAGGAGAGGAACCAGGACTGATCCTTGTGGGATTCCACTTGTAACTGGTCAGTAATCACATTTGGAATCCGCTACTTTCACAGTGTGGGTTCTGTTAGTGAGCCAGTTTGCGACCCACCTTGTGACATAGGGGTTTGTGCCTAGTTTAGTGAGTCTATTTATGATTCCTGAGTGAGGGATGGTGTTGAAGGCCTTGGCAAGATCGAGATAGGCTGTGTGATCTACCTTGACTTCATCCACAGCTCTGGTGACAGACTCGAAGAAGTCTATCAGGTTGAGCAGGTATGATCTACCTTTCACAAATCCAAACTGCATGGGGTCCAGAGTTTGGAGATTCCCTATGTCCCTATTTATAAGGCCCATGATGATGCGCTCCATAGCCTTACATATCAGACTAGTCAGGCTAATGAGGCGGTAGTTCCCAGGGTCTGTAGTCACTCCCCCTTTGTGGAGTGGGATGAACGTAGCAGTGCGCCATTCAGTAGGAACAAAGCCTGAAGCTTCCCCACCAGCTCCTACTTTTTGAACTTGGGTCATCCGTGACTTAGTCGGGGTTTTATCCCTTTACGCCACAAAGTGGCTAGGTGTTACAGTTTCTTGAACAGTGCAGTTATAGAAGAAATAACACTTACTGAACAGTGCTTTAAAAATGGAAAAGTATAATGAACAGGAGATAGTGAAGTGAGAGCGATAAATGGTTATCTAAGTAGAAAAGTAAGGAGAGAAGATATTATTTGACAAAGTTGTAAGGAGGAAAAAAGTTATCTGGACAGTGCTGTAATGGCAGAAAGTACAACATGACAATTATGGATGGGATAGCACAGCAATTTGGTGTAGGTTGCTTGGAAGGGCCTTTTAAAAATGCACCTAATGTCTATTATGTAGCAGAAGCTGCAGTGGTGTTGTGCAGTGTGTAATGTGCAATGTCATGCAACAGACCAGAAGGTATAGCACTGCACAGGCAACCAACAGCCAGTGGATTTTGCAGTGCTAGTTTTTATCGAACAAATAATAGTTCAGAACACTACCCCTTTCTTACTAAAGAAAATTTGTTAAACAGCTCTAACCTTTACAAATACTGACATGCAGCACATAAGGCACTTTCCTG
The DNA here is from genome assembly GCF_019279795.1 of Protopterus annectens. Taxonomy (NCBI): domain Eukaryota; kingdom Metazoa; phylum Chordata; order Ceratodontiformes; family Protopteridae; genus Protopterus; species Protopterus annectens. Next base: position 1,475,966,457 of record NC_056726.1, read on the forward strand.
GTGTTGAGGGGATCAAATCTGTAATCACTTTCAGTCAATAGATCTCTCAAGAGGCAAATGTTGAGTAGCATCACACAGCTCTGCTCAAACAAGGGCAACGGTGCACAGTACTGTAGAAATTATAGCAATGCACACGCAACCAACAGTCAAAAGAAACTCACAGTGCTTGGTCTGTTCCAGCAAATAGTAACTCAGAGCACTGCAAATCCCCCTTCCCTGACAAGAGAAATCTTTTAAACTTTAAAAGTCCTGGCAGACAACACCCGTCTCAATAAATCTGAAGTCACTTACAGTGACAGTTTGCAACAAATTCATGCAAATGTAAACAAACAAAGGCAAAGTCACACAACAAAGCAGAAATGTTACCAAATGCACTGCAAGCATACTGTACTCGGGTACCTTCGTTGCGACTGTACACTTTACTTGCTTTGTTAAGCTCATCATTAACTAACAGTCACCTTATGTTTGGCCATAAGACCATAGATAACTGTGGTATTTGATCTTAATTATTCCCTGATTCACCATATTCTCCATGCACATTTATTTTCCTTTGTTCTTACACTCTTACTAAGAAGTGAATTTGCCCTTCCTTCTCTTTCCTCTACTTAATTTTTTGTTTATTTTTTGTTAATTGGATTGGTTATACTAGGCCTATGGCCACCTTTTAAGAGAGCTATAAGACAACGTTCATATAGATGAGGGAATTTACCCAGGATATCATGCAAATTCCTGTGCTCTTTCTGTTTAAACACATTTTGCATTGTATTTCATGTTCTGGAGTGCTGACAGCTGAGTTAAACAAAAGCATTAAAATGTCCATTTATTTGGCTTAAGGCCTGGATTTACATCACAACATCAAAAGATTTAGCTGTAAAACGTGCAGTGGTTGGTGTGTGGTAAAACATGAATATAGATGAAAATGTCCTGATGACCAGCCATACTGACCAGTTATCAAATGGCAATAAAAAATAAATGAGTTGCCCAGTTCAGTACAAGATGAACTGACAAAAATGATTGCTTCTTAACCCTCTGCACTCAAGTAGACATGGTGAAAAGTTTTTGAGTTAACTGGAGAAATAAAATATCCTTAAAAAGCTATAGATTAATACTGAAAAAAGATAATCATGAAAGAGGTGAAAATGCAAACCAATGTACTTGAGCTGGAAACAAAACTGTTGTCTTCTACACAAGTTGTGTCAGACATGGTAGAGCTCCTGTAAGATTAAAATTTTGCACGTAGGACAATTCTGAACAGAAAACAAAAGTGCTGCAAATGTTGGAATGAAGGACAAACTGAAAACGTATAGCAGATCTTTTCAATATGCAATGTAACAACTGACTGACAAGAAGGAAAACTGCAAATAATATTCAGAAATGATGCAGTGAAATTGAAAAAGATAGAAAAATACACTGAAGAGACAGACAAATTGGGACTGGGGAATGAGAGAAAGCAGGTGGAAAAACAGACCTAAAAGACACAGAAAATGAAGTGCCATGTCAACTGAATGTTATATAAACAGGTACAGACAAAGTAATGTCTTTCAGCTTTTCCCGGTTAGGGGTCACAGAAGAATAATAAACAACTCATGCATGCAGAATATATATCTGTAGGGAAGATTGCCATAAGTGCTAGCTACCCAAAAAGGGCATGAAAAACGTTTGGTGAAAATGCCACAGCAAAAAGCATATATAAAATGATATCATCAATGTGTGGGTCAAAGGGCATCACTTGACAGACTTTCCTAAACAGAAAGAATTTGAAGCTGAAAAAGAAAATGGACTCGTGCAAGGAGCTGAGTTATGGAATACTCAAAAAAATAAAAAATAGGGCTCTGTTATGGAATATTCAAAAAATAAAAAATAGGGCTCTGTTATGGAATACTCAAAAAATAAAAAATGGGGCTCTGTTATGGAATACTCAAAAAAATAAAAAATAGGGCTCTGTTATGGAATACTCAAAAAATAAAAAATAGGGCTCTGTTATGGAATACTCAAAAAAATAAAAAATAGGGCTCTGTTATGGAATACTCAAAAAATAAAAAATAGGGCTCTGTTATGGAATATTCAAAAAATAAAAAATAGGGCTCTGTTATGGAATACTCAAAAAATAAAAAAATAGGGCTCTGTTATGGAATACTCAAAAAAATAAAAAATAGGGCTCTGTTATGAAATACTCAAAAAATAAAAAATAGGGCTCTGTTATGGAATGCTCAAAAAAATTAAAAATAGGGCTCTGTTATGGAATTCTCAAAAAATAAAAAATAGGGCTCTGTTATGGAATACTCAAAAAAATAAAAAATAGGCCTCTGTTATGGAATACTCAAAAAATAAAAAATAGGGCTCTGTTATGGAATGCTCAAAAAATTAAAAATAGGGCTCTGTTATGGAATACTCAAAAAATAAAAAATAGGGCTCTGTTATGGAATACTCAAAAAAATAAAAATAGGCCTCTGCTATGGAATACTCAACAAAATAAAAAATAGGGCTCTGTTATGGAATACTCAAAAAATAATAAATAGGGCTCTGTTATGGAATACTCAAAAAATAAAAAATAGGGCTCTGTTATGGAATACTCAAAAAAATAAAAAATAGGGCTCTGTTATGGAATACTCAAAGAATAAAAAATAGGGCTCTGTTATGGAATACTCAAAAAAATAAAAAATAGGGCTCTGTTATGGAATACTCAACAAAATAAAAAATAGGGCTCTGTTATGGAATACTCAAAAAATAAAAAATAGGGCTCTGTTATGGAATACTCAAAAAAATAAAAAATAGGGCTCTGTTATGGAATACTCAAAAAAATAAAAAATAGGGCTCTGTTATGGAATACTCAAAGAATAAAAAAATAGGGCTCTGTTATGGAATACTCAACAAAATAAAAAATAGGGCTTTGTTATGGAATACTCAAAAAATAAAAAATAGGGCTCTGTTATGGAATACTCAAAAAATAAAAAATAGGGCTCTGTTATGGAATACTCAAAAAAATAAAAAATAGGGCTCTGTTATGGAATACTCAAAGAATAAAAAACAGGGCTCTGTTATGGAATACTCAAAAAATACAAAATAGGGCTCTGTTATGGAATATTCAAAAAATAAAAAATAGGGCTCTGTTATGGAATACTCAAAAAATAAAAAATAGGGCCTATAGAAGAAGGTTTTATGGTAATAAAGAGGAAAGGTACATATAAATATGTAGTACTACCAAAATGTGAGCATCAAAGTTAGAGAAAAAAAAAACAGAAATTTATTTATTTTTATTATATTTGACAACTGTTTACCAGGGAGGTCCGACTGCACAAGTAACCCATTTTCAGCAGAGGCCTGGGGACAAAAGCTCCATATACAAGTTAACAAATACAATTATTTACAAAGTTAAACAATTATACATTATCAAATATACAGAATACAATATACAGGGAAATAAGTAATACTCATATTGGTGTGTCGGCAATTATACAATGGATGCAGTGGACAGTGCATAAAAGAAAAGGAGAGGAAAAAGGAAAGAAGATTTAAGGGGGTTAGTGGGGTGATGAGAGAAAGATTATGAGAAAATTAGGGGAAAATTAAGGTGGGTAGAGGGGGAAGAAAGGGTAGGATGGGGGAATTAGAGTGGGACTCTTGAGAATGTAACAAAATATATGGTTAGGTTTACTGAGGAAGTGAGGGTATAAATGTGAGAATGAGATTCTGGGCATGATGGTAAAATCAGCTAGGAGGATGTGCGTGTGCAGCAGCAGGTGTTGGCTAAATGAATCTTGAGAAGCTGTTTAACTTGGAGGGGGTTGTAGTTAGGATGTGTTGAAGGATGGTATTCCAAATCCTAGAAATATGGTTGGAGTAGAGAGAATTTGTCAGAAGATCTCAGGATTCTATTATTAAAGTAGGGTTGTAGAAGATTTTGGAGAGCTGGTCACTTATCAGGTTGGTATATCATGATTTTGCAGGTCATGAGATGGGCATAGGATTGAGTAGTTCTAACCAGTTCAATTGGCGAAAAACAACACAGTGGTGGGATCTATATGATGGGTCAGTAGCAAATCTGGCAGTCTTGTTGTAGTAGGCTTTAAGCTTAGTTAGGTCTGTTTTCTTAAGTTTGGTGAGGATAGAAGAGGCGTATAATAGGGTGGATAGTAGGTGGGTCCTGGCAATAGATTGTTTGTTGGAGCTAGTGAGGTAATGCTTGACTCTGTATAGGGATCCCTGTTTTGTGTGGGCCTTTTTAATGACAACTGCTAAGTTTTTATTGAATTTCAAGCTAATATCAATAGTTACTCCAAGCAGTTTTGTGTGAATTACAGGATCAGTTTTGGTATTGTTTGATGAGTAGATGAGAAAGGAGGATAGATAATAAGGGCATTTGTTATGGGAAAAGAACATTAGTTTAGTTTTATTGGGATTGAGAATCCATTGATAATCAGAAAGCCAAGATTCTATGTCTGATAAGGATTGTTGGGTTATTTCTTGGAGTTGTGGGAGGGAAGGCGCAGCACAGATGAGAGTGGAGTCATCTGTGTATTGTATGAAAGTGGTGAGGTGGGTAGCAGTGTAGTGTTTGTTGGTGAAGATAGTGAAGAGGAATGGACCTAGGCCTGAACCCTGTGGAATGCCTGCTGTAATGTGTTACAGGGAGGAGAGATCACATTGCCATTTGACAGCTTGTTGCTGGTCAGCTAGGTAGTTATGAAACCATGACAGGGTTGTTTGGCTTAGGTTTAGAGATGAGTGTTCATTGAGGATCTTTTGGTGGGAAATAGTGTCAAATGCCTTGGACATGTCTAGGAAGATGGAGGGTACTAGTTGCCTGTTATTTTTGAATTGGTTGATTGCTTTGGTGAAACTTTTATAAGAGCGGTTGTGGTGCTATGACTGAGTTGGAAGCCATGTTGGGAATTGATTAGTAGATTATTGCATAATATAGGTAATTCATGAGTTGTAGGTGCATGCATTTTTCCAGAACTTTAGATAGTAGTGATAGTATTGATATTGGCCTGTAGTTAGAGAGTTCTGTTGAGGTTCTGCGTTTATGCAGTGGGATGATGTAGGATATTTTCCAGAGCTTAAGCATATAGTGTTCTGTGAGGGATTGTTTTATCAAAACAGAGACAAGGTAAGCGATGGGAATGAATCTTTACATTGTGAATCAGAAAGTAAAGCAACAGATGAAGAGTCTGGAAAATGATGTAGAGGATGAAAGCTGTGAGCTGGTAATGAGCTACTTCTGGCACAGAGTTTGATTCCCTCAGCCTTCAGTTTGCCTACTGTGTGCAAGTAACAACCAGTGTTTTGGGGAATTTGGGCTAGACTCATTAATGGTGTCCTGGACTGCATCCCTATTAACTACCTTTGAACCTAAGGTATACCAATAAAAAGGAGCTTTGGTAAGAAATGACAATAAAGAGAAAGAGAAAGAGGAATAGTTGTTTTTATTTAGTAACTTTATTTAGTTTAAAGTCTGTGTAGATTTTTGAACTGGGGTTATTTTGCTGGTTATAACATGTTCAGTCTGACTAATTTAGTAATTGTCATTTATTTTGTTTTTTCATTTATTTTTTTAATGGTTACGTTTCATTTATGAATTTGATTTAGTTAGACAGCATTATTTTTAAAGAGGTTTCAAGCCTATGTCTTTGTGTTAAGCTTCTTTTTTTGTGTCTGCCTTTTAGTATGAATGGGCAGTTTCCTTAATCGATGATGCGACAGAGTGGCAATAAATGCTTGATGTTCTTCCCTAGATCGCTGTGGAAGTATTCTTAACATCTGAGACATTCCATCCAAAGATCCCATCCATCCTGACAGCTTTCTAAACATCCTTCTTCAGTGAGGCTTCTCCAGTGAGGCATGTTTGTGCCTACGCACACCAGTGTGCTTCTGTAAGAGCTAAGTACAACTGTGCCATCTTCAAAACTTTCTTGATGCATCCATAGCCGGCTTTAGGCACCAGCGAATCCTGTGGCCGCTGGGGGCCCCCTGTTCCTGGGGGGCCCCCAACCACTGCCATTTATCTTATTTTGATATTTTGTAACATGTCTGTCAAAACAGCAAAAGTTAGTACAGGGATCCTGCAAATTTAATAAACCAAGTGGGTAATAACTCTTATTTATATATCCTTTAAAATTCAAAGATATCGCTGGTTACCGTAACAGTGTTTTATCAAGCAATAGCTTTTACAATTCCCTTATATATTTTAGCCCTGACATAGTGCCCCTGGCTTAGTTAAAACCTGCTGGTGGCCATTCTTTCCACTAAAAGTAACAACATATCCAGCTTTAAGTACCTTCAAAACCCATCTAATCCTCTAACCCTCTAATCATCCTTGACTGCTTGGGGGCCCCACCAAAGCTGTGGCTGATGAATGAGAAGGACAAAATGTATTAATTTCCTGATTAGGCTGTTTAACCTGAAGAGGACTGTGATATGACTCTGTCAGAATAAAGTTGGTATTGAACATAATCAAGGTAAGCACTAGAGAGATCATCAGCCCAGCGTGACTGATCTCAATGCATACTTTGGAGTTTAAGAACAGCTGATGCTTCTGATCTTCAGGGCTGGTTTTCTCATACAGGGAGTTTTATAAATACTGGCAGAAGAGCAGGGATCACGTCAGTCACCCTGCTAGACAGGGGTCCAGGAAAGTAAATAATGTGGGAAGAAATAGCCAGGGAATTGTTATGGCTAGGCTTGTATAGGCCCTAGGGCTGATAGCCTAGTACCAACCTATGAACCTATGAACCTATGAACTCCCAACTTCTTTGCTGAAGAATTCAGTGCAATACCAATAATACCAGAATAAAGACTCAAAATGAGGAACATATTTTAAATATTACTCTAATTCAATTAAACAGTTAATAGAATAACACATTTTGCACTGATACGCATTTTTTTGCTCAACAAATATAAAACTCAGATATCTGGATTTATTGGCTGTCTGTAGTCCTGAATGATTCACAGGCAAATCAAACTTTTTATGAAGGACAGAGCAAAATTATGAGCAAAATCGGGGAAGGTATGTGAAGTCAGCAACAGTGACAGGTTTGCATTACTCCTCACAGATGTAAATACAAGTGACTTACACCTGCCATTGTTTGTTAACTGCTAAATAGCAGTCACTGATCTGGTGTGCCAGCACCAGTGGTACAAAACTAGTATTGCTACGGCTTATATATATATATGTGTGTGTGTGTGTGTGTGTGTGTGTGTGTGTGTGTGTGTGTGTGTGTGTGTGTGTGTGTGTGTGTGTGTGTGTGTGTGTGTGTAAAAAGTATCAGTTATGTTTATCTGTGTGCACACGCCCAGTAATGCCAGGACACATACATTATTCTTCTGGGTATCAGTAAAAAATGCAGCTAACAAGTAATTACATTTTAAAAGTGAGGCATAAAGTATGTCACAGAACATTTAGACACTTAGATATTCTAAGAATCTGCCCCCCCCACTCCCCAGATTATATAAATGGATACAGGGGGGCTCACTTAATCATCCTTGACTTTGTAGAGGCCCTACAAAAGGTGTTGCTGGTTGGGGAAAAGTGAGGAGAAAAAAATGTATTAATTTTCTGATTATGCTCTTTAACCTGAACAGGCTGTGATATGACCCTGTTAGGATAAAGCTGATAATGGCCTCTGGCCTCAACTGCAGCCACACGCAAATACCAGCCCTGCTTGGTTATGCGTGTACAGGAAGCTGCTGTAGGTTATGTGTGTGTGTGTGTGTGTGGGGGGGGGGGTTGTGTAGTTATTACTTCTTTAATTTTCATCACATTCAAACCTTAGAAGTGTGCACATGAGGTCATTATAGCTTGTGTTTGGGCTCGGGACAGTGTAGTCATTATTTTCTTTTACTTTTCTCACAGACCTCAAAGAGGTGTACAAAGAAGGTTACTATGCCGTGTGTAGGGGCAGGGTACTGTCTAGGAACAATAAAGCAGAACATACATCACTGCAGTCGTTATTTGTTTCACTTTTCTCACAGTCACACTTCAGGAATGCATACAAGTAGTTGCCTTTGACAGTTTGGGTTGAGGAGTGAGGAGGCATGCTATGTTTATGCATGTCTGCAGCGATTTGAAATACAGGACTGGCAGTTTGAACCTCTGCTTTCATCCCAGCCAAACACCAGAGTGATGCTTAGGCAGTCCTTTTTTTTTCGGGGGGGGGGGGCAGGCATGTCCCAGATATGACTTGTGTGTCCAAACAACAACTAGCTTGTTAGTTTATTGTTGTTACAATTTTGTCATCTTTGAACATTAAGTCTTGGGTACAACATATGTCTTTCTTTAAAGAAAAAAAAATAAAAGACTGAAATTCTTTTATTACTAATGTATTTATTTACATCACCACTGGATTAAAAGGCTGGGAAAATGCTGTAAAATACATCCCAGAACATCTATAACCCGATGGCTTCTTGGGTCCTGCCTTATTTGAATTATTTCCTAAATGGTTATTACTGAGCTGTCTTCATCAGAAAAGGTGTGTTGCCAGGGTACAAGGAAAACTAAAGCTGTACAGCAACACAATTTCTTTCCTCAGTCATAATTTCTATTGAAGTCATTGATTGAAAAGATTGCGTAAAAAGAAAAAAATCTTTAAAATGCAGTTCAGAGCATATAGGGAGTTATGGCTTCTTGAAAAAGCTGAAGAGGAAGGCAAAATGAGAGAAAAGGAAGAAAAAAGTATTGTGCATAGTATGGGGAGCACAAGATGGAGGAAAAACAGGGGAAGACTGGAGGGTGTGAGTGTGTGCGTGTGTGTGTGTGTGGGGGGGGGGGGCGTGCTGAAACAGTAGATCTAGGGTGCCATTTTACCCAAATCCAGACCTTTACATAAAGCTGCTGCAATTTATCATTGTTGCAACTAAATGCCAGTAACTGTAAATGTCCCTTTGTGAGATGGTCCAACATAGTGTGCTACACAGGCCTGTCGTAATGTAAAAGTACTGTAACTACAGGTCAGTCTGGGTGTACTACTCCTAAAAGTTTGCAGTAGGAATTAAATGTTGCTTAGGAAGGGTGGCAGTGACAAGGTGATACGTAGACTTGAAGTGTCCAGGGGGCCCCCAACTTGACATCTGCTGAGGGCCCCCAAAATGCTAACACCAGCCCTGGATGCATCATATATGCAGACATCTATCTATCAATGTTGTGATCATGTCTTTTCTGTATCATCAGTTACAGTCCCTGAAGCTCAGACAGATGAGTACTGCATGGGAATTCTTTCCTCCTTTTGAATTGTTTTTGTGGGTTTTATTTTATGTCTGTGTCAGAAAAAAATGGAAGTGTGATTGTGGTAAATAAATTTCATATTGTGAATACCACACTGGTTGCTTATTCTGCCTAATGGCATAATACAACATTAAGTCTTGTCAAGTCTGTCAGGATTTTACCACTAAAACACGTATTTGTCTTAGGATCCTCTGCCATTATCTTGAAAACAACTGTTTCAATGTTGATGCAAGCAACTATACTGTCCACTTCTTCAGCTTTGGTGCTTGACCCTCCAGCAAAAAAGAAGTGAAAGGATACAGTGCCCAAAGAATCAGGCAGTTGGGATTAAGCCTCCTGTTCCTGTTCTAGGTCAAGGACAGCAGAACCCAGTGAGGCACTTTGCAGCCCCTGGACTGTCCATTGACATTTCCCAGGCCCTCTAGTATTACTCCTCTGGGGGTCATTGTGTCCCAGGAAAAAGGACATCCATTGCTGTTCACTGATCCTCAGTATGTATTCTTGTCAGCCATCTGAAGTTAATTTCTCTCCAACCTAGAGTCATTTTTAAAGAATGTGAAGGGATGTACACCAGATTCTCACCAGAGAAGAGATTGAAGGATGTGGAGTACAGGTCTGACCCTTGACAATAGTCTCAGGCAGACTTCCCATGTAAAAGGCAGCAGAAGACAAAGCATATATCTCCTCCTTCTACTGGTACACAAATTTCTTCTGAGAAATCTACTCCTCAGACCTGCCAAAGTGAGTCATTTTACTTCAGTTCAAGGACTGCTAAAGGCTATTCAAGCCTTACAGGCATGAAAAAATACCCTTCCCTCAGTTCAAAGCAAAAGAAAAAGGGATTATTCTTCAGGAGAAGAGGATCACTGTGATGAAGAAGGCATGGTGTACGACTCCGAGAGCCCTTGTTCTTGTGACTGAATCAGAATGTTCTTTTTCCTCTGACTCTCCAAATGTGAAGTTGTTACATTGTTGTTAACATTCCATAAAATGTGAATATGATGCCATTTATGCAGCATCTACAGCAACTGATGCTGGGTTTGCCATCCAAAGGCAGGCGTGGTTAAGGTTCTGGCCTTCACCAGAAGATGTAAAGGCCCAGTTATTGAATGCTTCTCTGGATAAAGATTTACTCTGTTTGGATCCCATAGCTGAAGTCTTTCCACTTACAGAGGTGACGTGATACAAGAGTAAAATAACTACCAGCCGCTTGGTTCTCAGTCCACACCTTCACTTAACATTACAAACTGGATATTCAGTCTAGGGAAGTGAATGGATTTACTGAGGCTGTCCTTCTTGACATTCTAAATTCAGGGGGAATCCTTCCTTCCTCCACCATAGTTTCATTGGTGTGTACTAGGCTAACAACCACTAGGGCCTTCATAACTCTAGCCATGCAACCCAACTGTGTTCCACAAGTTATACATTGTAGACATTTGTATGGGGGGATTGCTGATTATGACTTGATTTATTGACTGCCTCTGTTCATCAGGGACATAGGTACCAGGCCAGTGGTGAATTTTTGATTTCCCATCCAATGGTCCAAGTTACACTTAAATAGTGTTGGAGAGGGACTTTGTTTCACATGGATGGGGAGCCTAGTCCATAGAATGAGAATTCTCTGAGATAAATATCTATCTCTTCAACATGTCCTATTTATGTTATAAGAAAAATGGGTACTTACGTATTATCACAACCACATTTCCAGCCTGGGATAATTCCTTATGTATTGCCAAAAATATTTATGTTAATCTTAAAAGGGGTGTCTGAACTACTAATTATTACTCTGTCACACTGTGTATGAGGCAGGAAGAGGAGTACCCAAAAAAAGTGTGTGTTTGTGTTCTACAACAGTTTTCCCTACATTAAAGTGCTGACGTTCACAAACCGTCAAATAAAGAACTGGTACTGTACCATAGATAGCCATCCTGTTACCATAACACAGTTTACCTAAGTTGGGGTTTACAACCATGTGCATGAAATTAGTATACTTATAACCAAAGCTGCCAAATGTTTTACAAATACTCATTTTACGCATAATAGGTGCCTTACTAATCAGTCAGTGTGTATTCAACAGCCCATTTATATTCCTCGTCCCCCCATCTACTTGCAAAGCATACCTATATTATTAGTTACAGTTTTATTCATTTACTGGATAGTAGAATATCACAAAAATCATATATATTTGTTACCATCTAACTGAAATAATTATACCTTGAAAGGAATCTAATATGTAATGATATTTGCGTCTTATCACAATCAGACTGCGAACAGGAGAAACAGGTATACAGCTTGGAAAAGAGACGTTTCTCCTGTTCGAAACCTGGTTGCAATAATACTCACTGAGTGAGTCTCACGGACAACAAAGCAATACTTTAAGTAAAAAAAGAAAGCGGGACTTACGTCTTTTCGCGATGAGATTTCAAACAGGAGAAACAGCTATATGGCTTGGAAAACACCTGTTGCTCCTGTCTGAAATGTGGTTGCGATAATACGTAAGCACCGAAAAATGTAGGTCTTTATATGTAGTAGTTCTGATACTGTTTGTTTTGTGGATGTGCAAAAGGATCATCAGAGTAGAGTCCAGGGATGCCTTGTATGCCAGTCATAGATCATCTGTCAGTAGTCTGTAGGAGACTGAATATAGAGATAAAGCTTTGAGGTGATTTGTATAGGACATGGGGTTTATGCTCAATTCTTTTTTGGCATAACTTCTTTTTGTAAGGAATCTTTGTGGACATCCCAATTGCTTGCATGTATACGGGCAGGTACATATCGAATGGGACATTATAGTCAATGATGGATGGGTCTGATGAGGGCCAAGAATAGTAGTACAGTGACTTCCCTGGACCTAGAAACATGCCCTTACTTATAAGTTGAGCAACATAGAAGGATTTCTGTACTACCTTAGACACATGTTGGTTGATGGCCAGGTTTCTGTCTACATGCATTCCCAGATCCCTGACTCATGGGTCAACTCTTAGGGGTCCTTTATCGAGTAGGATCATATGATCATAGGATCATAGATTATAACTAGGCTAACTGCCTTTGTGGGCCATTTTAAGCCTAGTGAATTACCCCATTAAGGATCAAACCCTGCACCTTGTGTCTGTAAGGTAACTAACTTAACCATTATACCAACCTACGTAGTTTATCGGGGTGGAAGACTTCCCAAAATGTACTAAAATGCATTTCTTGGCATTGAGTTTTAAGCTGTGACTTTGGCATCAGTCATTCATCTGTGTTAGACCCTCTTGTAAGATGCTTGCATCTTAAGGGACATTCTATGACTGCTACCAGTTTGTAATCATCTGTAAACTTGGTCAGCCAGAGGCCTTTGCTATTGACCTTGACTTCTGAGAAGTAGATGCCAAATAGGAGCAGGCCCAGCAGAGTGCCCTTTGGGATTCCAGTAGTGACTGGTCTCTTTGTGGAGGTGGTCTCCCCAATCCTAACTTCCTGGGTTGTATTTGTCAGCCAGCTGCCAATCCAGTGTGTTATATAGGGGGTTATGCCTAATTCCATAAGTTTGTTGACAATGCTGGAGTGGGGTATTGTATCAAATGCTTGATTTGTTTCTAACTTCAGAATATCTGCCTAAATACTTCATCCTTAAATTTTCAGGATCTACTTATTAGCTTCCCCTCAAGTGTTTGGCAGTGCTCTGTGTAGGCACAAATACCTTGAGTGACATTTTTCCTGTAAAAGCACAATTGAAATTTCACCAATACCTAGTTGCAAACAGGACAACTATTTTGCAGTGCCCTGCCCCCAGAGTTGTGAACCAGATACTCCTGACATTGCTTTACATTCTCACTCCAACTGTCTATTTAAATAAAAAAGGGTCTGTTGCCATGGATATGAATTTTCCCACTATATCAGTTACCAGCTTGGTGGATATGGGCATCCTGAGGCAATGTAGAAATTGCCTCATGTTTACTAACAACCTGTTAATTCTCAAACAAACTGATATGGTATGTGAGAGATGTATTTACACAATGTCACTGGAGGCAAAGCTGTCACATAAAAGCACTCCTAATGTCAATAAGGTTGTCAGTAGTAGACATGCTGCACCCATCACACAAAGCAGACATACATGTTACCTTTCGAAACCCCAAAGACCTCCTAGATGAAGTACACATAGCAAACACTCTCAACAACCCCGAGTGCACTCTTTCAAAACAACACCCACATCAACAAATACAGCCATATCTTATGGAGCCTCTACATGTAAGCACATAAGGCAAAGAACCACACAATCCAACATTCTGGTCATTGGAAACTCCATTGTGAGACACACTGATGTCCCTCTCATCAGGCTGAGTAAGGAGAAAGCCACAGTCATTTGGTTATCAGGGTCTATGATCCACCACATTGCACACACACTCAGGTCACTGGACCACATGTACCAGTATGACTCAGTCATAGTCCATGTGGGAGTGAATGACCTGAGTCGTACCTCCCTAGACTATATGAAGAGAGACCTCATGGAGCTCTTGGAATGTGTGTCTCAGGCTGGTATCAGCCTAGCACTGAGCAACATTTTACCTTCTCCAAGAATGATGCCACGATACAAACAAAAGATGACCACCTTTAATAATTGGTTTAGTTTCTGGTGTCATTCTAAGGGGATGCAATATTTGTCAGCATGGAAGGAGATGATCAACAAACCACTCTCCCCTCTAGGCTTTCAGATATTAGCTAAAACATTGTCTTCCCCCATAGTGCCTTTTTTTAGGCAATGCCAGACTCCAGGACCAGATTGTCAGTACACCAACCAGGGGTGCAACCATACTGAATCTCTTTCTCACTAATATGGGAAAATGCTGCACACCACCTAGTGTAATGCCTTTCCTGGTCAGGTCAGACCACAAAATGGTCTTTGATGTAAAAATAAAGCCTGGACCCCCAGCTAATCTCAGAATATTCAGGAACTATTCTAAGGCTAACCTCCTGCTATTATTGATAACCTGGCAAAATGTAAACCCCCATAAACCCTGAGAACACTGCTCCCTATGCAGAAATGTTCACAGAAACCATATACAAGCATGTTAATAGCTGCATAGAGGCAGCTGTACCCACCAGGAAGAAGTACAGAACAAACTCAGAAAACAAGCCACCCTCAAGGGATCACAGCATCAATAGGTTGTATAATAGAAGGAAGAAAATCATGGTAAAAATTAGGAGGTGTAGCACCCAGCAGGATAAAAGCACTCTCATCAAACTAAACAAACAACTCAGAGGACAAATAAAGTCTACCAAATACAAATTTGAGGTAAATCTGGCCTCTTAGGCCAAGGATAACCACAAGACATTCTTTTAGCTATGTGCACAACCTCATAGGTAATATGCAATTGTGTGCAGAGCTCATTGTAAATTGAGCCACCTATGCTATGCCAAAAGATATAGCAAACTTACTGGCCAACAAAGTCAGCTCCAACTTTACCCCTCACTCCCTATCAACCTATCTTCAGGAAATACCATTAAATATAACTCCCCCTGCAATCACTAGGGTACAGTCCTTAATGCTCTGTCTAAGGCCAAGAACACTGCATCAATAGGCTCAGAAAATATCCCAGGATGCCTTATAAATAGCATGAAACATGACTATCAGGCCCTCTGGAATTGCTATTTAACTGTAGCCTCCAAATAGGCTTCATACTTCATGAATGGAGAAAGGCAACAGTCATCCCCCTGCACAAAGTTGGGCCACCTACAGACCCTGGAAACTACAGACCCATAAATCTCACTAGTCTTATATGTAAAGCCATGGAAGGAATTATCATGGAAATGACCAATAAAGATATAGTAAACCTCCATTCACTGGACCCAACCCAATTTGTTTTCTTCAAGGGAAGTCATGCCTACTCAAACTGGTGGATTTCTTTGAGAATGTCACCAAAGCAATGGATGAAAGCAAAATGGTTCACACTGCCTACCATGACCTGGCCAAGGCATTTGAAACAATACCCCACTTGGGCATTGTTGACCAACTCAGGAGGTTAGGTACAAACCATTACGTCACCCAGTGGATAGCCAACTGGCTCACAGACAGGACCCAGGATGTTAGAACTGGAGATTCCACCTCTACAAAGAGGCCAGTCAAAAGTGAAGTCCTTCAGGGATCAGTCCTGGAACCACTCCTTTTTGGCATTTACTTCTGTGAAGTCAAGGCCAATGTCAATGGCCTATGGCTGACTAAATCTGCAGATGATTGCACACTAGGAGCTGTCATTGAATCTCATACTGACACAAATGTTCTCCAGGAAGGGCTGACACAAATAACTGATGTCAGAGCCATAGACTAAAACTAAATGCCAAGAAATGCATAATAGTATCCCTTCAAAGTCATCCACCCCTTGTAACTATCATATTGACAAAACACCTCTTAGAGACTTAGGAACACTCGTAGACAGTAATCTAGCCTTTGACCATCACTTGTCTACAGTAGTGAGGAAATAATTCTATGTTGCGCAACTTATAAACAAAGGTATGACATCTAGATCCAAGGAAGTTATTGTTCCACTGTATTCGGCATTCATCAGACCTGTCATTGAATACATTGCCCCCTTTGGTATGTACCTAACCAGGCATATCCAACAATTGAAATGTCCACAGAGGTTCCTCACTAAAAGAATACAGGACATAAGTAACATGTCCTATGCAGAGTGCCTTAAGACCCTATCCTTGTATTCTGTCTCCTACAGGCTCTGTTGAAGGGATATCTATGCCTGGCATACAGGGCATTGTCAGACCCCACTCTGATAGACCTTCTGCATATTTGCAAAACAAACAGCACCAGAATTACCCACTCTAAAGACTTAAACCTTGCCTGTGATATAAATAGGACCTGCTGGACAGATAGGTATGCATTCCAGAAACTACCTCGTCTGTGGAACAGGCTCCCCATCAATGTGAAGCTGAGTTCATCCCTAATGTAATTGAAGTGTAACTTGGACAATTGGATGGGAAACAGGAAATTCATCCCTAGTTTGGCATCTATATCTCTAATGGACTCAGGCAGCCTGTAAATGGTTCATCTCCCAGGCCCCTGCTTGTAAATATTTAATCTCCTGAGCCCCTGCTTACACTCATCAATGGTACCATAACTTGTCAGAGATTTGGGATGCATGGCTAGCCTTAAAAAGGCCCTTGTGGTCATTAGTCTAGTACATACCTATGAACATATGAGCTGTGTAAGCACCTTACAGTTGCAGTAGATGTTCAAATTGATCACTAGTTCAGTACCTATACATTCCCTCCATCCCTTCAAGGGAGATTCTTTCGAAAATGTTCCTAATTTATTTTCTTCCTCTCTGCTTTTATTATTATTACCTTAGGGTTCACACTTTTCATTATTCTACTGTCTAACTTATTTTTTAACAGGCCAAGAACACTCTGAATATGCCTCAGTCATGCATACAGCTCTTATACTAGCATGGGGATACTTGCCTGTGTTAGATATGCCTTGTGGGGAGGAAGGACCGTGAGCTTTAGAATGCTGGCCAGATGGATCGGACTTTAGTGGGGAACATTCTAGATGTAAAGTAATACTGCAATAGTGAGCTGTTCGAACATCTGCCATTACGGTAAGTTACCTACACAGTATGATGTGCGTAAGATGGTATAAAAAGCATCCACGCTTCATGTCAGATGTACTTACCCCATTACCAATGTCCATTGTTAGGACAAATGAGATTATACAATGTGTATGACATACAAGGTGAGTAAAAAAAAAGTCACTTCAGAATTTAACATTTTTAATTGAGGGGTTTAAATCGTGTTTATTTACTTATTGTTGTGCTGAGTGATCTTAGTGATAAATTTTAGCACTCAGGGGGCAGCAAGGTGACATTTATACAAAGGGGTCATTTGGTTAGGACACTGTGGAAATTCTCTGTTCTTCTTCCTAATAACTGTGATGGGATCTTTTACATCCAGCTAAACTACCACCACCAGTTCAGGCAGGTGAACACATCTGTTTACAATCACATATCAAGGATGGAATCTCTGGAGTGAAAAAAACCCACAAAATGCTGTACTACAAAGTTAGTACTGGAATAGGAATAGTAGCACCTCCTGTGGGAATAGAACCCACAGTTTCAGTCAGAGATATTCACAAGACCTGAAGGATAGTACTTATCCTTCAGATCTTGGGATCATGTAATTGCTTAACTTCACTGCCTAGCTTTGTCAGTATTACATCATGTGAGGCGATACAGTGTCTGTGGTGCAACAAGTATCACACTCGCCCTTGGTGCAGAAGGCTGTGGATTCTATTCCCACAACAGGTAGATTGATTACTGACACTACAGTGCAGTGGGGGGGGGGGGATGCCAAACTCCTGGAGTGTGCCCAAACTGAGGCCCCATCTGGTGAGCTGGTGGTAGCTCAGGAGGATATGAAAGATCCCATGGAACCTACTGAAAATAATGCCCTGGTCAAATTTTCCCTTGTAGTATAAATGCCACCTTGGGTATCCTGTGGAAAGAGGCTACTAGCCTAGTGGGACTTACCTGTCAAACATTAGATAAATCAATAAAACTCATAGTATTCCTGCCAATGTCTCCATAAATACTCAGTAGATAGGTCACTGGCATGAACCTGACAGCTGATGTCAGTAGTACTGTGATGGAAATGCACAGAAGGACAATATTCTAATGGTGAGAGGTTACAGTGTTTCAATGATAAAGGTCCTGACAGCAATTTTCCAGAGAAATGCTTACAGGCATGTGTGAGAACGCATTATAGGTAGCATGCCGGCATATTGGTAAGGTGACTTCAATGTCTTTGGTTCAGTATTGGCTTTTGGTCACTGTTACTGCAGTGTTTTGAATGATCTCATTGTACTTTGTGTGTGCGTGTGAGTGTGTGTGTGTGTGTGTGTGTGTGTGTGTGTGTGTGTGTGTGTGTGTGTGTGTGTGTGTGTGTGTGTGTGTGTGTGTGTGTGTGTGTGTGTGTGTGTGTGTGTGTGTGTGTGTGTGTGTGTGTGTGTGTGTGTGCGTGTGTGCGCATGTGTGTGTGTGTGCATGCATATGTGCGTGCTTGTATGCATGTGTGCTTCTAGGTACTTCATTTTCATTCCACCTCCCAATAACATGCTTATTTATTGGTTACACTAAAATTGCCCATATGTATGATGCATATTATATTTGCCATTGCCCCTGTGACCTGTAATGTGGTTAAAAAAGGGTCTGAAAAGGACCATTTCTCGTATTAGGTTAACACGTATATAATATTAAATTGTTGTTTATTATCCTAACTGTACCATAAAATATTTTATGAACTTGATTTATTTTTTAACCACCTTGGGGGAATTTTCTGGTTAAACAACTTTTTTGAAGTCACACTTGTCTGAAAGATTCAAACCCAGATCAACAGGATGAATTTAGGTTACCATATGCTTAATCACGTGCATTAAATTGCCAGTCCAAACACAGCCACTCACATATGGAAAAGGATATGAAAACAAGGGGAAATTTTGTAAGATAAAATTCAATACCAGTTCGTTATGATGTTCATTATAAGTATCTTCAGAGTACTAGAAAATGAAGGCAGGTGATTTAGTCAGTTAAGGAAAGGTCTCAGTACATGGCATATATAAATGGAGTAAGCGATGGGAAACTGGATTCAATTTATTTGAATGACTACAATCTTGAACTGATATATTGGAAGAAAAACGTGGTTGATAGCAAAATGGCCAAAATAATTTTCCTGTAGGGTAGCAAAGCTACCCATAACTCCCATGCAGGAGACTGCAGCCTCTACAACCTCCTTTTAAAATAATTACTTCAGGATCGCTCACCTAAGGGGAAAAAGAAATGACCTCATTAAGGGTTTAGCCTTTGGTCATCGTTTTCAGACTGTACGCCACTTTAGTCGAGTTGCATCTGTCCAGGGAGACTACGCATTCCTCTGTGGGACATATAAGTGGACCCAGGGCTCATTGGGCATACAGCGTGCCTTCAAGGACAAACAGAAACCTATGATGAAATTACCAACTTAAGGTCAGACAGAAGGACGAAGAAGCAATGACATGTTGGGCCACTGAAAGCAAAAACAAACACACCAGAGTACAGCAGTGATGTGATGCATTGTATTACAATTACTCCAAGCTTTTGGACTAACAGTAATCCCAGGATGATGTTGGCATCCTACCAGCAGGCCTAAAAATGACAAATGACTGGTGCCAAAACCATGGTCTGAGACTAAATGCTAAAAAATGATACCCCTACAACATACCTCTCAGCTGTCCAGATTTTCACAGAATGTCCAGATTTTTGCCTCATATTTATGGTCTGCTCCTCATAAAATGTGTGATTTTCTGGCAAATCACTGCAACGATCTGATTATTGAAGTCACGAAATATTGATATACATTTGTGTTTCAGACTTCATATCCTTCAGAAAAATGCATGGCAAGACAAATCCTGTAATTCTAGCAACTTTCTGAGTTTATAAGAGCAATATTTAAAAATTGACCCTATTTTGGGGCCTTTGTACCCCCATTTTCTCAGGCTTTGTCCAGATGTTTTGTGCTAAGAGGTTGAGAGGTATGCCTGCAAATTATAATATTGATAGCACAACCCTAAAAGTAGACCCAGTGGTCAAGGATCTAGGAACACAGATAGATAGTAACCTAAACATTGACTACCAGGTAGCTATGGTAGTGAGGAAATCTCTCTGTGTGGCTCAATTTATAAGTAAAGGGATGGCATCAAGATCAAAGGAAGTCATAATGCCATTGTACTCATCACTCATCAGGTCCATAATCAAGTACAGTGCTCCCTTCTGCATGTACCTAACCAGACACTTACACCAACTGGGGTGGCCCCAGAGGTTTTTCAATACAAAAATACAAAGTGTAAGACACATGTCTTATGCAGACCAGCTAAAGGCCCTATCCCTTTACTCAATTTCATATTGTTTACTGAGATGGTAGTTTTGCTTGACCTAAAAAGCATTCTCTGATCCAGCTTTGATGAAAATGTTACATAAGTAGATAGTAATCTCTCCTTTGATAATCACATTGCCAAAGTGGTTAGAAAATCCTTCTATGTGGCCCACCTAATCACAAAAGGGTTTGCATCCATAGGTTCATAGGTTCATAGGTTCATACTAGGCTATCTGCCCTAGGGCATTTGTAAGCCTAGCCAGAGTGTGTGTGGCTTTCGCCACCCCTTGGAATGAGAATACTGTGCCCATTTAGGGTTTAGTTTACTGTGCCTCTGTCTAGTAGTGACACAGAGATGACCCCCGGGGTAAACCTACGATTTCCTATCCACTCGTCAAGATTTCTCTTGGAGAGAGTCAGAGAGGGGCTCTGCCTAACATGGACTGGGATTCTGTTCGAGTGTAGGGAGCCTCTGGGTTATGAATCTGTCCCTCCAGCACGTCCTATTTATTTCTGTGTTGAGGTTCAAATCTCTCGCTCTCGTGGCTCTGGTGGATTTGGATTTTCTGAGGTGGAGCATGTCCATTAATTCCGGATTGGACATGGCCTTGTACGTCAGACATAGATCGCCTCTGAGTAGGCGGTATGCGACTGAATAGAGCTGGAGTTTCTTCAGCCGGGCAGCATATGACATATGTTTGAGACCCTTGATCCTCTTGGTGAGGTACTTTCGGGGTCTTTCTAACTGCTGCAGGTATCGGGTAAGGTACATCCCAAATGGGGCATTGTACTCAATTATGGGCCTGATAAGGGAAGAGTACAGGGGCACAATGACCTCTCTTGATCTAGATGTGAATCCTTTCATGATAAGGTGGGTAATATAGAAGGTCTTCCTAACCACCTTGGCAACGTGAGTGTCAAATGAGAGGTTACTGTCAACTTGGGTCCCTAGGTCCCTGATTACTTCTTCCGTACTTAATCGATTACCACCTATGTGGTAATTTGTGGGTACTTTGTTTTTCCCAAAGGGTATGACTATACATTTTTTGGCGTTCAGTTTAAGGCCATGGCTCTGGCACCAGTTATCCATTTCTATGAGGCGTTTCTGAAGGATGCTTATGTCCGCTGGAGTATCAGTTATGGCGCCCAGTTTGCAGTCATCTGCGAACTTTGTCAGCCACAGTCCTCCTATGTTTGCTTGCACCCCGGAAAAATAAATGCCGAACAAGAGGGGTCCCAGGACCGAGCCCTGTGGGACACCGCTTGTGGCTGGCTTAGAGTCTAACATGGCTCCAGCAATTCTGACCTTGTGGGTTCTGTCCTTGAGCCAGTTTGCAACCCATCTTATGACATATGGGTTTACGTTTAAGCTGGTGAGCTTGTCTATGATGCCCGAGTGGGGTATCGTGTCGAAGGCTTTTGCAAGATCAAGGTAGGCTGTGTGAACTGCCTTACCCTCATCAATGGCCTTAGTGACTGTTTCAAAAAAGTCGACCAGGTTCAAAAGGCAGGATCTGCCCTTGACAAAGCCGAATTGGGTAGGATCCAGTGTCTGTAGGTCCCCAATGTCTTTGTTTAGGAGTTCCATAATGATCCTCTCCATAGCTTTACAGGCCAGGCTCATCAAGCTTATGGGGCGGTAATGTCCAGGGTCCGTAGAAGCACCTCCTTTGTGGAGTGGGACCACTGTTACTGTACGCCATTCTTTGGGTATGTATCCTGTAGTAAGGCTAAGATTAAACAGCAGCCTTATGTGCGAGTTTAGTTCCTCTTGGAGTTCATGTAGCACGCAACCCGGGATACCGTCTGGTCCCATTGATGCTGTGTTTTTAGCTTTGGAGAGGGCGGCTCTCACCTGGGCATCTGAGATGTCAGGGAGGCTACACTCTGCTGGGACAGATATTTCTCCTTTTGGGGGGGAGGGGGGAGAGAAATTTGCACTGAACCTGTCTGCCAGTATGTTGGCAATGTCTGTGGGTTCAGTGCATTTTTTGTCATTTTGGACTAACTCTGAGCATATCTGGGAGTTTCCACCCAGGTTTCTAACATAACTAAAGAAGGCCTTGTGATTGTCTTTAGTGTCTTTTGTGATTTTTCTCTCGAAGTTGGCCTTGGATGATTTTATGAGTGATTGTAGTTTTTTGCTAGTACTGATCAGAGATGCCTTCCCTTTTGGGAATTTTGCTCTGTCATGTAGTAGCTTCCTCCTCCTGTTGTAAAGCTTGTTTATGGCTGGGGTCCACCAGACAGGACGCCTGCCTTTGGGGGAATGGGTCTTGGTTTTATTTGGGATTGCATGATCCATGCATTCTTGAAGGTGTCCGTAGAAAGCGTTTATAAAGGATTCAGCGGTGTGGGCTGTGGTTTTCACTGGCCCAGGGGCCTTGAAGGATACCACTTCAGTCTTAAGAAGTGTGAAGTCAGCTTTTGAGAAATTCTTCACTGTGGTCTTTTGTGCTGGGGGTGGGGGCGAGATGTGGATTTCCAGTGAGATTAATTTATGGTCTGACCTCACCAATGAGGGGTATACTTCCAGTGTGGAGCATTGTGTCCCCATGTTTGTGATGATCAGGTCTAGTATATTATCTCCTCTTGTGGGAGTGATGACTAGTTGTTCCATCGCATTTGAGTTTATGAATTCTAGGAACCTTTGGGCTAGGGTGTTGGGGCTTGAGTAATACTCCCAGTCTATGTTTGGGTAGTTGAAGTCTCCCAATATGATGGTATTTGGAGAGACATTCATACTCTCCAGTGTCTTCAGGAAGGCTGAGTGGGGTTCCTGAGTTTGAGAGGGTGGTCTGTAGCATGCTACAAACTTTAGGGCAGTTTTGCCTATGGTTAGTTGCACCTGGATGGTCTCCGATGCTTCATGTGTTGCCACTAACCTGGAGGTGTGGGTATCTTTGATGAATATGGATACTCCCCCTCCTTTTGTGGTTCGGTCCAAGTTTTGAGGCCGAAAAGCATGATATGAGGTATAACCTGGTAGTGCTGGGGTGCTCTCAGGAGCCTTGAATCAGGTTTTAGTCACTGCACAGACATCGATGTTCTCCATACTGAGGAGGGCTTCGAGAGCATGCATTTTGAGGTTTAGACTTCTGGCGTTGAGCAGCATTACCCTTAGTTTTTTTCCACTTGTGTTTTCTAGGGAGGTGGGTTTGTCTTTTGAGCCTTGCCTAAAAAAGGCACTATGGGGGTGGCAAGAGCCTTGGCCACTATCCGGAAGCCCAGGGGTGACAGGTGCAAGCCGTCCCTTGCGAAGCAGCGTGGCTTGTCAAGCATGTCATCCCAATCAGACAGACATTGGATCCCCTTAGAATGACACCAGTAATTGAGCCAGTTGTTAAAGCTGATCATTTTGTCTTTGTACTGTGGCATCATTCTTGGTGAGGGTAAGATGCTGCTCAGGGTCAGGGTCATACCGGCCTGGGCTACATAATCAGAGAGCTCCTCTATGTCTCTTTTCATGTAGTCCATGGAGGTACGTCTCAGGTCATTCACACCGGCATGGACAATGACTGAGTCATATTTGTACTTGCTTTGGAGTGACCTGAGTGCTTGTGTTATGTGGTGGATTCTAGCGCCCGACAGGCAGCTTACTGTAACCTTTTCCTTGTTCAGTCTGGTGAGCAGGACGTCAGTGTGTCTGACTATGGAGTCACCTATTACAAGTGTATCAGGTATGTTGTTTGGCCTTAAGGGCCGTGACTGTTTGGCACACTGACTTTGTGAACTATGTGTTGCATGTGCTGTGTTTTGAGGTAGTGGTTGCTTGGATGTCTGCTTTGGAGGCCTCTGTTGCTTTGGTAGATTTTTAATTAGAGCCTCTGAATATGTTTTTGTGTGTTTATGTGTTTGGTTTGCAGTTGTGATAGGTCTATGTGAGACTGGGTTTGTGGTGAGTGTGGTTACCTTCTCCTCCTGACTGGTTTTGCCAGTACTGAGTCGAGAGAGCTCAGCCTCCAGTTTGGCTATATAGTTGCATCTCTCACATATATTTGTATTTGTTGGGAGGAGGAGAGGGTTGTCTGTGTACATGAGGCAGTTGTAACATTGCCTCAAGATTCCCAGATTCACCAGCTGAACTGGAGAGGACGCCAGTAATTGACCCTTTGACATGCTAGAATAGTGTAAGGGATTGATGTGTAACTGAGTCAGAAAGGACCTATAGGGTAATGGGTATTCAAGGGGATTGTAGGTGGATGTAGTGCTTTCTTTTTGTGTAAGAGTGCTTTACCTGTGTATAAATGCTTTAGGAGCAAGTGCTGGGCTTTTTAGATGGAGACTAGACTGTTTAGATTGAAAGTAGAGCAGTTCTAAGGGAAAAACTGAAGAGCAGACTTTGCGGAGCCAGAAATAGTTTAAACTACATTAACCGGCGCTGCCCGATGCTGCGCTATGGGCAACTTCACTCTAAATCACGCAAAAGCGCACTAACGCGGATTTTTAAGCAGGGAACTTCAAAGAGCTAGAATTGGCCCAAAACGACCAATTACTACAAGATTCTTGTGCTGAGGTCACTCCTTCAGGGACAGATAGGCTACTCAAGGCTCCCCACTCCCACTGGTGAGCAAAGAAACTTCCTTCTATCCAAGTAAGGTAATGGGCAACACAGGAACTATCCCAAAATCCAGAATACAGCAAAGCCTGTATAGGGGACTATTCTAGTCAGGAAAGGTGGGAAACAAGGATAATATTTTTATTTTTTATTTTTTTTGTTTGTTTTTTGATCCAGATCAAAAGAGGTCATTGTGCCCCTCTACTCATCACTCATCAGACCCATCATAGAGTACAATGCCCCATTTGGGATGTACCTTACAAGACATCTGCAACAGCTGGAAAGACCACTGAAGTACCTCACCAAGAGGATCACTGGCCTCAAACAGATGCCCTATGCAGTTCAACTGAAGAAATTCCAGATGTACTTGGTTGCATACCGCCTACTCAGAGATGATCTCTGCATGACATACAAGGCCATGTCCAACCCAGAATTGCTGGGCATGCTCCACCTAAAGAAACCCATATCCCCTTGAGCCACACGCACTAGGGATCTAAACCTCACCACAACAATAAATAGGACGTGCTGGAGGGATAGATTCCTGTCCCAGAGACTTCCCATGCTTTTTAACAAGATTCCAGTCTACATTAGGCAGAGCTCCTCGGTAACACTCTTCAAGAGAAACCTTGACTAGTGGATGGGAAACAGAAAGTTTACCCCGGGGATCACTTCAGTGGGTCTGCTGGATAGAGGCACAGGGAACTAATTTAAGGGGGCGGCGAAAGCCAACACATTCTGGCTAGGCTTATAAATGCCTTCGGGCAGATAGCCTAGTACCTACCTATGAACCTATATGTGCAACAAAATGATATGAAAGTTATGCGTTTCATAGACTTGAACCTTATATGTGACTTTAACAGAACTTGCTGGAGAGACAGATTTGTAATCCAAAGGAGCTCACCACTTTATAGCACTAAAAAGCCTAAACTGGTTAGAACTGCCTTATCAGCTGACATGCACACAGCTTCTTAACACCTATAAAATTATCTAGCATCCATCTGCTTGTCCAGCACTAAAAATATTCTACACACCAATGTTCCCAGTCAGTCATTACGATCCAGTGACCAAAAATTCCCGTCTGTCTACAAGCCTATCAAATGTACTGGGCATTGTCTGCACTTGTACATGGTTGTTAAGGCCTGGAACTCCTTACCTGTATCCATCAGATCAATACCCTCCCTCCCATCTTTCAAAACCACTCTGAAAGACTTCCTAGCTAAAATCTGGCTCTGTTCTTGCTCAAAACCAGGACAAACTCTATCCCTAAATGTGAACAAATACCTTTACATTCCTTACACCACCTTACTCTCTCTCCTGCACTTACTTCCTTACTTACATCAAATTCTCTTCCCTGACTTTCTCTCTAACTGTACCATAAGCCCGTTTTTCCCCTCACTTCATATGGCAATTCTGTTTGCTTTGACTAACTTTCCTTTAATTTCTCTACAAACCATCTACAATTTCTGTAAATATTATATAATTGTCATGTATCTTGTAGCAATTCTTAACAAATGTTTTATATTCTGTCTAATTTATTATAATTATTTAAACTGCAAATGTTTTTCTTTTATTTTTGAAGATTGTAAAATTATTGTTCTTAAAATGTTTTGTAATAATTTGGAGCTTTTCTCCCTGGGCCTCCACTGAAAATGGGTTTCTACACAGTCAGACTTTCCCCGATAATCAAATGTAAGTAAATAAATAAATATCATGAGAAAGAACAGAAGCTGATTATAGTTTTATGATGATATGAACCTTTCTTGGTAGTAAACTAACCCAGCTCTCTCTGGTCTATTAGTGAGGGTCTAGTTTAATATAATTGTTTATTGGAAGTGGATTAACCGAGGTTTTTGTGATACTGCAGAAGTAAGGCTAGACTTGGGCTAAAGGTTTCTAAAGGAAGCCTGCAACCTAGGGAATTAATCAGATGAATGGGTTGATAATTGCCAGAATTAATGGAGATGGTACTGAGCAGAGTAAGTTTAGCTTCTGATGAAAACCTCCCAACCAGAGCCAAAAATATGAGGGAGACAAAGGCCCAAAATCAGGGAAAGATTTTAAGTACTGTTCTTCTAAATTTAAAAAGCTGCTAGAACATTTTTGTTGCACTAACAGGCATTTTCTGAAGGATAGGAGGTCTGAAACTTAATTGTCTGTCATTATTTTGTGACTTCAGACCTGACATATGTACCAGAAAACCACAAATAGAATGCAAATGAACAGACCAAAAGTTTGGGCTTTTTTTCTGCAAAAGTCTGGCCAGTTGACAGGTATGCTCTGAAGTGGAAAGAAGAGGAATGTACATGGAAGCAAACTATGGAGTTTTATGGCAACTACTGACTTACTACGCTAAAACCGATTTTGGACCTACATCAGAGCTGTCATATGCATTGAGATTACAAATCTGTACTACCAAATCCATTTAAATCCATCCAAATCCACACTGGCTTTGTCCATGTACTAACCCCCATTGATATCTTTTTTCTTCCATTCTTTAATCTTAACTCTATTCCTACACCTGTATCCACTGCCTTCAACTCTACTCTTACTCTCCTATAATGAGAATAAGATACATTTATTATTCCCTTTATCTAATAATTGCTCATAACTTTCTAGTGTGATTTTGTAAAAAAAAAAAAAAAAAAAAAAAAAAAAAAAATTTTTGTTTATTTTACGTTTTCTGTATGGAAATGCTTAGTTCAATTTATTTAGTATTGCCTAGTTTTAATTCTGTAGAATTGCTTAGTTTAACTTTGTCAATTTTCTGTTTGGAGCTTTTCTCCCCGGGCCTCTACTGAAAATGGACAAATATCCAGCTAGACTGGCCCGGTCAACAAATGTAAAATAAAATAAATGTAAAATAAATGTAAAATAAATAATTTAGCTATCCTGTCACTTTTGTAGGAATGCATTTCTAGATTCATATCCCTAAGTACTAGGTAATCAGTCTGCAGATCATTACAAGCCTAGACAAAAACAAAGCCATTCAAAAGTTCCCTCCAGCCTCAAGGAGGGCACAAGATAGACCAGAGGAGAATTTAAGGCTGTCTATTAACTTATTTAGACTTACCTTGAATGTGGCAAGGGAACTACTCCCTTGGCATGTAGTGAAAGTTTGCTCCAGAGGTGAGTGATACATTGGGATATGAATCCAACATTCCAACATGCCTCATTTATCTGTTCATGAATCTTTAATCCTTTAACTGTGTATTGAGATACCATTTGTTCTGTGAATGGATAGGATATCACAGAGAGTTTGATCCTTCATGGCTCCTGTGACAGTTGGGGAGAGATGGGCGAAGGCTGCCAGCCTAGTCAAATATAATTTGATACATAATTCTATAAACTGTATAAATAAATGTAAAACACAGGCATGTTTTCTTGAGTGTAAAAGAACACTGTGAAATGTAGAACTACAAAATATGTGACAACATTGCACTCTACTGGCCCAGTGAAGCATGTTGCACCCTTTCATGTTAGAATTTGGCTCCAGGGCGGCTGCATGAAGATTTCATGCCCATTGTTTTAAGGCTAAAGTTTATGACCAGAATTTAGATGTGGAAGGTGCTTTATTGCTCTGGTTTCTGCTAGCGTATACATGTGAAATATCTTGTATTGTTGTGAGTTTCTGAGGAGGTGTTAGTCTAAGGGACTGGTGCATGGAAACCTTACTGAAGCAGACCTGATGGCAGCCTTGGTTACAGCTGCATCAGAAAACAGCAGCCTGGAGGATAATCAGACTGACAGTGGAGATACAATATCATCGGAGAATAGACAGCTCAACCTTTCTGCAGTGGACTTAAAAATCCAGCTGGAGCTAGAAAGACTTGAGTTGGAGGTCAGGCGTATGGAACTAGAAGCAGCCGAGAAAATGAAAAGTCTACATGCTGAGGAAAATGAACAGCAGAGGAGGCATGAGAGGGAAATGCTGACTCTTTGCCAGAGTCATGGAGGTAATGGGGAAGGGAGTAACTGGACCCCAGAAGCACAAAAGGTCAGTAAATTTCTTCCACAGTTTAAAGAGGGGGATAATTTTGATAGCTTCATTCACATGTATGAGCGGGTATGTAAACAGTATGAAGTTGTCCAAGGGATCTGGGTATGGTTCCTGACCCCCTTACTCCATGGTAAAGCTGTAACTTCTTTAGCAAACATGCACAACACTGACTGTTTTGATTATACTGCTGTAAAAAGACATTTATTAGAATGTTTTAAGCTAACACCTGAAATGTATAGGAAAAGGTTTTGTGAGCATAAATGCAAGGCAGATGAAAATGTATGTGACTATGTTGCTGAACTGAGCACTTAGTTTCATAGCTGGGTGAGTGAATGTCAGGTCACCACTTCTGAAGGGCTGGCAGACCTTTTGGTAAGGGAACAAGCCCTTAGCACTTTGCCTGAGGACATGAGGATCTGGTTAGCTGATAGACAGTGTGCTACTTCAGAGGAGTTGGGAAAGAAGGGATACCTATACCTAGCAAGCAGGGCAGCCCTGCACAGGAAAGGGACCCCCAGTACTGCTCATGGGACTAAAGGATCCCATGGTGGGCAGCACAGACTGCCCCAACAGAATCTGCCAGTAGCAGGGGAAGCCACTAGTCCAGGTACACATCCAGGAGCTATGGTTAAATGTTTTGAATGCAACCAGTGGGGCCATGTGGCATACAGGTATCCACAGAGGCAAGGTGAGAAACAAAAGGTGAAAGAGCCAGTAAGTGGGAAAGATAAAATGCCAACAGTGGGTTGTCTTGAGACAACAGGGGTATGGAACTACCATCCTGCAGATGTCCTGAGAGGGAAGGATTTGGATGAGGCAGTACTATGTACTTATGCAGTTACATGCAGTAAGGCTAAGAGACAAGCATGTGGGTCAGGTAGTCTGGGAGAGACCCAGACAGACTGCATACTTGCAGCCAGGACTGCTGAGGTGGTTACTTCAGGAAGTGAGCTACGCTGGAGCAGTAAGACTGAATGTGAGCCACAGCTGCTTGTGGGTACTGATGGTCCCTTGGACAGAGTGACTGGAAAGGTAGAGGTGAGTAGTAGTACCCAGGCTGACAGTGAGGCACCACTGTCAGAGAATGCCAGACTTCCTGTGGAAGGGGAGCTGGGAAGGGTTACAAGGAGATACTTGAGACAGGCTCAGCTCTCAGACCCTACATGGCAAGGCCTGAGGCAGGTAGCTAGGGAGACACCTGATTCTCAAGGGAAGGGGGAATCTGTATACTGGAACAAAGGGTTTCTATACAGAGAGTGGACCCCTGAGGGAGGGCTAGAAGGTGAGAGAGTACAGCAGTTGGTAGTGCCTAGAGCTTTCCACCTGGCGCTTCTAGCCATAGCCCATGATATTCCCTTTGCAGTGCAGATCATATGGGCATAAAACGTACAAAGAGGCGCATTATGCAAAACTTCTATTGGCCTGGAATTTCCAGAGATGTCATAGGGTACTGCAGGGCCTGTGAGCAGTGCCAAAAGGTAGGCAAGGCAGGAGACAAGGTGAGAGCTCCTTTGATGCCTTTGCCTGTGATTGAGGAGCCATTTCAGATAGCAGTTATGGATATTGTGGGTCCTCTGAGTACCCCAAGTTCCACAGGGAAAAAGTATATCTTAGTGATGGTAGATTGTGCTACATGATACCCTGAGGCAGTGGCTTTGTCCTCCACTGAGGCTGAGAAGGTGGCAAATGCTTTGTTAGAGATTTTCAGCAGGGTAGGTTTCCCAAAGGAAATACTGTCTGACAGAGGTGCCCATTTTATGTCAGATCTGCTGGCATGTCTGTGGAAGTCCTGTGAAGTGAAGGACATGAAGATCACCCCCCTACCATCCCCAGACTAATTGTCTTGTTGAGAGGTTAAACTCTACAATCAAGTCCATGCTACGGGCATTTGCAGATCAGTTTAAGAGGGAGTGGGACAAATATTTGCCCCATCTGTTGTTTGCTTACAGTGAGGTTCCCCAGGAATCCACAGGTTTTTCACCCTTTGAGTTGCTGTATGGGCATAGGGTGAGGGGACCCCTAGATTTAATTTGAGATGAGTGGGAAGGTGAGTGTGAGACTCACAAGGAGTCTGTTGCGGCATATGTCCTGAACCTCAGGACAAGGCTCAGGGAACTCATGGGCCTGGCCCAGGAGAACCTGGCAGAAGCCCAACAACAGAAAAAGGTGTGGTTTGACAGGAATGCTCGAGCTAGAGAGTATGCTGTAGGGCAGCAGGTGATGGTTCTCATTCCTGTCAGACACAACAAGTTGCAGGCAGCTTGGGAGGGACCCTCCAAGGTAGTAAGAAAGGTAAGTGATGTTAACTACATGGTGGAAGTGCTAGGCAGGCTGCAGGGAGATAAATTGTACCATGTTAACATGATGAAATCTTACCATGATAGGGAGGCCCTTGTGCTGAGCATTTGCAGTGGATTGCAGGAGGAGTCTGAGGGAGATTTGGGGACTGATCTCCTCAGTGAGGCTTGGGCTGACACCTCGGTGGAAGGGGTAGCAATGTCCCAGCAGCTATCTCCTACCCAGGTTTGAGAAATATGAGCAGTGTTGCAGGAGTTTGGGGGCATGTTCACTGGTAAATCAGGGAGCACCCACCTGGTGCAGCACCAGGTGGATACAGGACCCCAATGGCCTATCAGGAAGGCCCCTTATAGGGTGTCTGAGAGAGTCAAACAGACTCTGCAGGAAGAGGTACAGAAGATGTTGGAACTAAGGGTGATTCAAGAGTCCAACGGTCCCTGGGCCTTACCAGTGGTGTGGTTCCAAAGATGGATGGCAGCAACAGGTTCTGTGTGGATTACAGGAAATTAAATAGTCACACAGAGGCAGATGCCTACCCCATGCCTAGGACAGATGAGACCCTAGAGAAGCTGGGTGGGGCTAAGTATCTTACAACCATTGATCTTACCAAGGGTTACTGGCAGGTGCCCTTGACTCCCAGTGCTAGAGAGAAGTCAGCCTTTGTGACTCCTTTTGGCATGTACGGGTTCACAAAGATGCCCTTTGGGATGAAGAATGCCCCAGCAACTTTCCAGAGGCTGGTAGATCATATCTTAGCAGGAGCAGGAGGGTTTGCTCTTGCTTACATGAATGATATTGCTATCTACAGCCATTCCTGGCAAGAGCACCTTTAGCATGTCAGGGAGGTGCTGGGCAGACTACAGAGGGCAGGGTTGGCCATTAAGCTGAGAAAATGTCAGGTGGGTATGGCAGAGGTCTCCTACCTAGGACATAGAGTGGGGAGTGGTAAGATAAGGACAGAACCTGCCAAAGTGGAAGCTATTCAGGCATGGCTTGCACCTGTTACCAAAAAGCAGGTGAGGGCATTCTTAGGGACAGCAGGGTACTACAGAAAGTTCGAGCCTAGTTATAGTACCATATCTGCTCCCCTCACAGACCTGACAAGAAAGAACAGGCCAGATAAGGTAGTGTGGACCCCAGCATGTGAGCAGGCATTTCAGAAGCTTAAGGAAGCTTTGGGAGGACCCCCTGTGTCAGCCAGTCCAGACTACAGCAAAGACTTTGTCATGCAGACAGATGCTTCAAACTATGGGGTGGGGGCTGTACTTAGCCAGATTTCTTCAGAGGAGAAGAGCACCCAGTGGTTTATCTCAGTCATAGGCTCCAACCCAGGGAGGAATGCTATGCAGCGGTAGAAAAGGAATGTCTAGCCAAAGTGTGGGCACTACAAAACCTTCAGCCTTATCTGTATGGAAGAAAATTCACTGTGATGACAGATTACAACCCTCTAATATGGTTAAACAGAGCCAGTCAGCAAAATGCCAAGTTGCTAAAATGGAGTCTGGGGTTGCAAGCATATGATATGTCAGTGCAGCACCGCAGTGGGAGTAACAATGCCAATGCAGATGGGCTCTAAAGACAGGGAATAGGGTGAGGTACACCTAGATAGACCTGACACTCTCAAGCAATGTTTCTCAAGGGGCACTTGAAAAACTTGCTTGAGTTCCCCAGGGGGGAACAGATGTGACGATTGGGGAGAGATGGCGAAGGCTGCCAGCCTAGTCAAATAGAATTTGATACATAATTCTATCAACTGTATAAATAATTGTAAAATACAGGCATGTTTTCTTGAGTGTAAAAGAATACTGTGAAATGTGGAACTACAAAATATGTGACAACACTGCACTCTACTGGGCCCAGTGAAGCATGTTGTACCCTAGAATTCAGCTCCAGGGTGGCTGGATGAAGATTTCATACCCATTGTTTTAAGGCTAAAGTTTATGGCCAGAATTTAGATGTGGAAGGTGCTTTATTGCTCTGGTTTCTGCTAGCATATACATGTGAAATGTCTTGTATTGTTGTACTTTTCTGAGGAGGTGTTAGATTGCTAATTAATGCAGTTTGTGGCCTGAGAACTCAGAGCAGGTGTTAAGATGATGCAATATGAATACTGGGAAAACCTAAATGTCAAAAATGATGTAATTTTGGGAGTCCCTTAGAGACATAGATTCATAGGTTAGTACTAAGCTAACTGCCTTTATGAGCCATTTTAAGCCTAGCCAATTATCCCTTGTGAGACTCAAACCCTGCACCTTGTGTTTGTAAGGGAAACACCTTAACCATTAGGCCACCCTCCCAACATCTTTGTTTGTAATGTTTAAATACTATTTCTTACAAGAGACCTGGAAGCATTTTGACTTTGGACATCTAATTCAGCACTCTGCTTATGTTCACATGTAAGTTTTAGCACTGTGATTTCTTGTAGGAATAGTTAAAGCTAGTAATGATTAATTACGTATTTTTCTTTGAAATCAGACCTATCCTACTGTATTATTTTAAGTTTCTGTGTGATCTCAGAACTCTTAGATATCCCTGTGGTGTAATAGTTTTGTCTTGTGTTTTAATTATTTATTATTAAATATTTTTAAAACCTTCTACATGTGGCTGTTTTGTGTAGAGATAAGCTCTAGAGTACATTGCATATTTATAGAGGTTATTGTAACAGGCCACTCTAAAGTAAGCCTTGACTGTTAGTCATACTACCATTGGATAATAATATTGCACAGTAATAACTGGACACCCTTTTAAGGGCCTTTTAGTAGCTGATATCATTAGTTGGGTGGTGGCAGTAATTACTACCATATAGTCTGGGTAAAGGGGTACAGCTTGAGAATCTGTGTCAGTCTTTCCCATGTGTGTCTATGAAGTTGTATAAATACTTATCCCAAAGTGTGTATGTGGTGTGTCAGCTACTTGGCAGGGAAATGAAACACTGGTTGGACAGAGAAGGTACTGGAGGTTTTAGCTTGCCCAACTAGGCTGAGACCTGGACTCTATAGCTGTGCCAGTGGGGGTCTTATTAGGGACCTGGTGAGCAAAGGTGCAACCAGCCCCAGGCTGACTGTGATCTCTGTGTGCACTTATGGGAAACTGTACTTTACTGTGTGTGTTAGTTATCCTTTTTCCTCTTCTGGGAGATGACCTCCCTGGTGTTAGTGGTGAGGATTGAGGCTCCTTGATTGCTGGGCCAGGGCACGGTCGTCGCAGCTCCAAAGGCTAGACATAGATCCCCAAGAAGGAGTCTATAAAAGACTGAGTACAGAGATAGGGCTGCCAGACTGTCCTGATAACTTAAGATTTTTGAGGCCTCTAATCTTTTTAGTTATAAATCTTTTTAAGTCTTTCAAGTTCAGTGATAAGTTTAGACAATTAAATGCCAAACGGTGCATCATATTCAATAATGGGTCTGAAGAAATATGACTAAAGTGGAATTAAGACTTCTTTGGATTTGGTGGTGATGCCTTTGGAAATTAGATGAGCTAGATAGTAGGCTTTTTGAACTACTGATACATAAAAAAATTAAAAATGTAGCTGCTGCATTTCTGTTCTCTGTTGCTTGAGTGAGACACATGCTTTCTCCAATGTGCATGTTTTTTGTGTACGCCATTCACACAGCCTGTGTGCCACAAACATGGATGACTACAGTAAAGGGGAGAGTGGGATTAGCAGGCAACATGAGTAAAAGCCCTGGATCTGTGCAGTAGCTGAACACTGCAGAACTCAGATTACATACTGGTGAACAACCATTTTATTGCTGAATAGCAGAGACTTTGTGGTTTCAGTCTGTTTCCTGCCATTGTCCTGGCAACTCACTGTGTACTTTATATTGGGAATTTGGAAATAGGCAAACTGGGATGTCTCCCTGTTGCTAAAGCTTTCCACACAACCTAGTTATGCAACATGTTGCATGCTACAGATATCTGGGTGCAGGTCTGAGATGACTGCTACAGTGCTCCATTGGACACATCCAGGCAGTGGAAGCACCCCTTAAATTAGCTCTACATTCACAGAATTATATGCAGTCTCTTCCCATGGCATGGCGTTGTGAATGGGGTTCATCAGCCATGGTTCCGATGCATATCCAACATCCCTTGCACAGATACAATTGTGACAGTATTATATGTGTCCTGCTAGCAGATTGCACGCTGACAGTACATACTGGCCCTTATGTCACTACTATACATAAAATGCTGCAAACATGTCAGATGTGAAAATCTGACTACTGACCAAGAAGCACTACTTTGCTCCCACCAATTTGAATGAGTCCATTTGCTGTGATGACTGGGTCCTCAGGTGTACTGCAAGTACTTATGTGTCATCATGAGACACAGTGTTATTGACACTAGCTGCTCCCCTCTGCTTGTGATGGCACATCACAACCCTGTCTGCCAATAAAGCTCCAAGTATTTGCGTGCAGTAGCAGTGGAGCCTGGGTAGCTGCTTTATTAAAGCAACCTGAAACTGTCTGAAGTTCTGAAGCCCTCTATTTGTTTTTCTCCATCATTCACTTATCATGTATACATAGATATCTCTGGTGCACTTATTGTCTTGCAAATAGTATAGCTTGTGCATGTCTGCACAACCTGATTATTTACTTAATCCCATGTCCTTATCTGTGCACTTATCAGATTAACTCCTCAAAGCACTGGGTCATTCAACTTGTTTTCCTTCTGTTCCCAACCTCTTAGCTCTTGGCATCCTCAAGCAGTGTAGTAATGGTCTTATGCTCAATGAAAATGTACTCATACTCAAGACAGATATCTTCTCTATGACATGTAAATAATTCATTTGGAGGCATCCTGTCAAATAAAACCTCGCACATGTGCTCCTCCACCACTTTCTCAATTAAATCTCATTAAAATGTCTGATGCTGAGGCTATAAAGAACTCTCTACCAAAGCCTCTTCAAACTAAAATGAATTTTCAGATGAAATCCATCACTTTTATCCACAAGATGCTCAACATTTGGTAATGATACTGGAGACCTTTGGAAGATGTTGCAAGCATCTGAAGCCATCTGAGGCTAAAAATATGAATCTAAGTATAATTATTGCACTTGCATTGCTTATTTTCATCTACTGTGACATTTAATTGTTTTTATGCACTTTTTCTAAGTTCAAGCTGTGTTTCAAGCTGCTCTAAGGGCTGCTGTTCTGTACTAATTACAATGTGTCTATTGAATTGTTAAGTCAGTTCCAGGCATCTGTTTGCTGGTCCTCAACACCTGGGCTCCGAACCAGTCATTTTACATTAAGAGGGTCTATAAGTGTGCACGCTTGTGGCAGGAGAGAGATGATTTCACTCATCTGAACTGGGAATTACTGGTAGAAAGCTCATTGTGTGCTCATGTCATTAGCCTTTAGGCTTAGTTAGCATTAAACATGTTCTTTTCTAAGCATATTTAAGCCTTGCATTTGCACAAAGTTGCTCTTCATGCAGCAGTGGTTGGTGATGCTATGTAGGTATGCAAACCACAGAAGTTGAAATTTCCCTATAAAACTACCTTGAAACTTCACCTCAGTCTTGCGGTACTCACTGGGTAAGTAGTTTTCACAGTGAGCAGCACTTATGCATTCATTTTGGACTATTTAGGTCTGCATTACCTCATCACAGCACCCAGGAACATCACTGCTCAGTGAGCACTTGGCTTGGTCACTGGGCAACATCGCAGGTGAGGGTAGCTGCAGTTTACATTAAGTAAACACCTCCCACCTTGGCCGGTTATAAACACCTATCACTCCTACCCCTTGCAAGTACAGTAAGACCTGCAACCATGTGTGGCCACCTTCCTACCATCTTTGTTTCCAGCTTGGTGAACATGGCCATCCTGAGTGCCTCAAGCACACTGACAACCACTTAATTCTCCAACAGACAAATACAGTATGTGAGAGATGTATTTACACATTGTCAGTAGAGGCCAGACTCTTAGATACAGACCCAAAATGCAAAAAAAAGGTTGTTGGTGACTCACCCACTAAGGATCATACACATAGAACTACATACGCAGAGGTGCTCACTTGTAACTTATCCAAACCTCAAAGGCCTCTCAGGCACAGTCCACAGAAACTCCACATTTATACAAACAAGACACTTACTATCACAACACACAAAGCCACATCTCATTGTGTCTCAACTACCCATAAGGCGAAACATTTCACAACCCAACATTCTGGTCATAGTTGACTCCATTACGAGACGCACTGATGTCCACTTTACAAGGCTGTATAAAGAGAAAGAAACAGTTGGTTACCTCTCTAGGGTTAGGGTCCAGCAAATCTCACAAGCATTCAGGTAATTCACCTCTAAGTACCAATGTGCTGCAGTCATTGTCCATGTGGGTGTAAATGAACTGAGACATACCTTCCCTGGACTATATGAAGAGAGAGAGGCATGCTTGAACCGTCATAATATGTGTCACAAGCAGGTATGAGCCTAACATAGAGCAACATTCTACCATCTCCAGTATGATGCCACCGTACAGGCAGAAAGTGATCAACTTTAACAATTGACAGTTGCTTGTATCATTCCAAAGGGGTCCAATATGGGCGGCACAGTGGTGCAATGGTCAACGTTGTCGCCTCACAGCAAGAGGTTCTCCGGTTCGATTCTCGGCTGGGGTGCCTTCTGTGTGGAGTTTGCATGTTCTCCCTGTGTTCGCGTGGGTTTCCTCCAGGTACTCCGGTTTCCTCCCACATTCCAAAGACATGCATCTGGAGCATTTCTCCCCGGGCCTCCGCTGAAAACAGGCTCTGTGGAACCTAGTCGGACATTCCCGGTCAACAAATGTAAAATAAATAAAATAAAATAAAATAAATATTTGTCAGTCTAGGAGAACATGGTCAACAGACCACACTGATTTGCTTGTGATGGTCTCCACCTGTCACCTTTAGGCTTTTGGATAGTGGCTTAAATATTATCCGCTCCATATTGCCTTTTTTTAGGCATTGTCAAGCTACTCAGGACAAGCTAAAGGTGGTACTGCTCAGTGCTAGGAATCTCAACAAGAAACTGCACTCCCTAGAATCTCTCCTCACCCTGGAGAATGCCAATGTCTATGCAGTAACTGAAACATGGTTTAAAACCACAGAAAGCACTCTGGCAGTGCATTGCTGTAACACCTATTGTACATATTCCATTCACCCACTGAATGTGGAAGAGTGAAAGGTGGAGGTGTATCTATCTACATAAAAGATAATCTCACCCGAAAGCTGATCAGATAATAACACATGCTTGAGCTATTCCACGTCCAGCTAACTATGGGAATAATTCATTACCATATTATTGCTAACTACAGGTCCCCCTCCATGAACCAGGAAGCCCATACATCATACCTAGAGTTATTTGAATCACTCACCATCCAGCCCAACACCATACTCATGTGTGATTTTAACTACTACTCCATTAACTGGAAGACATACATGACCACTAACATACAAGCCCAAAGATTTCTTGACTTTGTGAATTCAAATACCCTGGAGCAGCTGGTGTGCACTCCCACCAGGGGAAAAAATATCCTAGATCTGGTACTTGCACATTTTTGAGAGCACTGCACCCTTCACCCCCCCCCCCCCCCCCCCATGTATGATGTCCTCACTGGTAAGATAAGATCACAAAGCAGTCTCCCTGGAAATTAAGGTAAAAGTAGTCCCCTCACCGGACCCCAAAAACTTTAAGAACTTTTCTAAGGCAGACTACTTCTATGAAGTGATGGCATACCTAGATTTCAAGCTCCCCCAAATCCAGAAAACACAGAACCCTATGCAGAGGAGTACACAAAAGGCCTCTACAACCACATAAATAACTGCATAGAAATGGCAGTACTGAATCAAAATAAGCCCAGTTCAAACCGCAAAAACAGGTCAGCCTGGTGGACCCCTGGTCTTTATAGGTTGTACAGCAAAAGAAACAAAATCTGTCAAGAATTAATAGGGAATGTGCACAGCAGAACAGTAAGTCCCTCATTAGTATAAACAAGCAAATCAGGTCACTAGTCAAGTCTGTGAAAGAAGACTTTGCGGCAAAATAGCCTCCAATGCTAATGATAACCTTAAGGCATTTTTCAGTTATTTCTACAGTCTTAAGGGCAACACCCAACAATGTGCAGAATTAGTTATAGATGGCATCTCCTATACTCAGCCAGAAGATATGGAAAACCTACTGGCTGATAAATTCAGCTCAAACTTTAGTTCCCCATCTCCCCCAGTTCTCTCCCAAAAAAATACCCTCCAACGCTTCCCTGCCAATTATCACCAGTGAACAGGTAGCCATAGCACTCAACATGAGACAATGGGGTGAATGATATACCAAGGTGCTGCTTAAATCAGAACCTATCAGCCCAAATATAATTTCTGTTTAATTAACAGCCTCTGGACCAGCTTTGTTCTGATAGAGTGGAGAACAACTATGGTCATCCCTCTGTATAAGGGAGGACTGTCAACTGACCGGAGAAATTACAGACCCATAAGCTTGACTAGTCTTGTTTGTAAGGCCATGGAAAGAATAATCATGGGCCTGATAAATAAAGACACAGGAAACCACCAAACACTGGACCCCACCCCAATTCAGCTTTGTCAACTTAAGATTATGTCTACTAAATCTAGTTGACTTCCTCGAAAAAGCAACTAAGGCAACGGATGAGGGTGAAACAGTGCATACCACCTACCTCAACCTGTCCAAGGCATTTGACACAATTCCCCACTCAGGTATTATAAGTAAACTCACATAACTGGGCATAAATCCCTACCTCACCAGATGGATAACTAATGGGCTCAAGGACAGAACATGTGGTTAAAGCAGGTGATTCAAGTTCCAGAAAAAGGCAAATTATTAGTGGTGTGCTATGGAGCTCAGTGCTGGGACCACTCCTGTTAGGAATATACTTCTCAGATACCAAGGCCAATGTGGAAGACCTCTAGATGACAAAGTCTGCAGCCAGCTGCGAGCTAGGGGCAATCATTGAATCCCCCAGTGACATAGATATCCTTCAGGATGGTCTAAATCAGGCAAATGACTGGTGTCAGAACCATGGCCTGAAACTAAATGCAAAGAAATGCATTGTAATACCATTTGGGAAATCAAATACCCCTACTAACTATAACACTAACAACACAGCCCTAAGAGTAGACTTATAGGTAATGGATCTAGGTACATAGATAGGTAGTAGCCTGAACTTTGACTGTAATGTGCCCACAGTAGTGAGGAAGTCATTCTATGTGGCACAACTTTTAAGTAAAGATATGGCATCCAGACCCAAGGGGATTGTCATCCCGCCATGCACAGAATACAGACCCAAGGAGATTATCGTCCC
This sequence comes from Protopterus annectens, assembly GCF_019279795.1. NCBI lineage: Eukaryota > Metazoa > Chordata > Ceratodontiformes > Protopteridae > Protopterus > Protopterus annectens. Next base: position 1,476,006,729 of record NC_056726.1, read on the forward strand.
ACTGTACACAGCATCCAGACCCAAGAAGATTATCATCTCGCTGTATACAGCATCCAGACCCAAGGAGATTATCGTCTTGCTGTACACAGCATCCAGACCCAAGGACAGTATCGTCCCACTGTACTCAGCCCTCATTAGACTGATGATCGAGTACATTGTACCATTTAGAATGTACTTGACTAGGGTGTTAACAACACGTCCTACGTGGATAGACTGAAAGCCCCTTCCTTTTACTCTGTCTCCTATTGGCTATTGAGGAGTGACCTATGCCTAACCTACAAGGCACTCACAAATCCAGCCTTGATGGAGCTACTACATATCCACAAGACAAATGGTACAAGGGTCACCCATTCTAGGGACATAAACTTAGTCAGTGAATCAAACAGAACATGACATGAAGAGACAGATGTCTCCCAGCGATTGGATTCTTTGGAATAGGCTTCCTATTCATGTTCAGCAGAGTCCTTCCCTGACCCTCTTTAAGACCAATGAATCTGGATCGATGGATAGGGAATCAAAAATTCAGATCCAGAGACCCAGGGTGGTGTCTATATGCCTTATGGATAGTGGCAATCTGTAAAAAATGTAAAATCAATAAAATACTGTAGGCATAGGCCCAAACCCATGCTATCCTCCTGCCTCTAGGGGACATATATTGAGTAAAATCAGAATATATTGGCTAGGCTTGTATAGGCTCTTGAAGCATTAGCCTAGTAACCTCCTGTGAATCTATGAACCTATGAACATCATCTCCCTTTTGTACTCTTTCAGAGCTAACTCATCAAAAGTCATAGTACTTCCACTCTATTACTACTAACCACTCTATGAACAAGAATGTGTTAGTGGTCACTGACTCGGTCATTACTCATGCAGATTCTTTGTTCTTAAGGCTGGATAAGGGAAAGAGTATGGATACAGTCATTTGTCTTTTGGAATCCAAGATTGATGATGTTACAAGGGCCCTAAATACCCTTTTCCTAGCCAAATATGGTGTTGATCCATGTGAGGATGAAGAACCTGCAGTGCAAAACCCCGAAGGACATGCAAAAAGATATGTCAGAACTATGTGCATGAGACAAATGCAGGTAAGACTTTGGTCCTGAGTGGAATTTTTCCTTCATCAAGAATAATGTCTAGGCACAAGGAAAAGCTAATTGTTGGTGTCATTCTAGGAGGATCCTATATGTGTCAATATGGGGGCAACATGACTGATAGTCTGACTTCCCAAAGGAGATGCTGCTCCTCTAGTTCCAAATCTTTTGCATTTAATGGGCGTTACAGTGTAACAAATACACCAAACTCCAAATCCGATCACATTAAGGTGGCTAATCATAATGCCACATCTCAACAATGCATAGCCTGAGGTCATGGCTCCCTGCATCCTGATATATATATATATATATATATATATATATATATATATATATATATATATATATGTATATATAGTTTCCTTTTGCAAGATTGAGGCTTGCAAACTGACACTGGCAACAATCTTCTTTATGTTTTGGCTGTTCCCGTTAGGGGTCACCACACCACATCCTTTGTTTCCATTTCTTCCTGTCCTCTGCATTTTGCTCTGTCACACCAACCACCTAAATGTCCTCTCTCATCACATCCATAAACCTTATCTTAGGCCTTCCTCTTTTCCTCTTACCTGTCAACTCCATTCTTAGCATCCTTCTCCCAATATACCCAGCATCCCTCGTCAGCACATGTCCAAACCAATGCAAGCTCACCTCTCTGGCTTTGTCTCCAAACCTACTATAAATGGAAATACACAAAACCAATGAAAAACAAGGCACAGCCGAGCAGGATAAACCACAATATATGCACAGCCAGCCGTAGTTCTGCAATATAGTTTATTGATGGTAGTTCACAGTAAACCACGTAAAATCCACAGGAAAGTAAGAGGAACACATAAAATCCGCAGTGAAATGAGCACTTTCGTCTCTGCCAAGTCAGAGACTTCTTCAGAATAAAAACATTCCCATTCTTTTCTAGTTTAAATAAGAAAATGCATATAAAAACACACCCCCTCTCCCAGCATTTTACCAATCGTAAAAGATCATTCCTAATCAAATTAGTATTCGTGAAATACCTTTATAACTGACATGCATAAGAAGAATGTGACCTCACTGGTTTACTAAACTCATCTTTCTATGGCTTTTAATTTAAGAAAACATGCAAGGGAAAAAGAATAATTTAATCCGGGCCACTGTAAAGAATTGGTTCTTAGCTGCCATAAGGTTTCTTGTTTTTCTAAAAAAAGTGTCCAAGGTCCACCCCTTAGATCTGGTATAACAACTTCCAGTATATAACAAATTTAAATGAATGATCAGCGTATTCCATGCAGTGCCGAGCTAAAGCGTTTTATCTTTTCCATTTTTAATGTCCCTTAGATGTTCATAAATCCAGTTTTTCAATTTTCTCTCTGTTTTTCCTATATTAAAATAGGGACATTTTACACATAAAGCACAATATACAACTTTCTCTGAATTACAGGAACATTTTTTGTTTAATATGACTGTGACATTATTGATGTTAAAAATACACCCTTCCTGGATATAAGCTCAAAAGTGGCAAGACCCCCATTTCTTCATACTCTCATTTAATGGGTCAGTATACGTACACTCTAAAATGTTTTTTAAACTTCTAACTTTTTTGTAAACAGTAATGGGAGGTTGTCCTACTATTTGTCTCGTATCCTTATCATTGGCTAATACAACCCAATTCTTGAATAAAATATCAGCAACCTTTAATTAATTCTTTTAGTTAATACCGTTGGAAATGACATACAGCTTAATTCTGATGAAAATTGCCCTAATACCCAGAATTATAATGACAAAAATTTTGGTAGTGCATTTATTACAACCTTTAATAGGTGAAGTAAAAAGGTTGCTGATATCTTATTCAAGAATTGGGCTGTATTAGCCAATAATAAGGATACGAGACAAATAGTAGGACAAACTCCCATTATTGTTTACAAAAAAGTTAGAAGTTTAAAAAGCATTTTAGAGTGTACGTATACTAACCCATTAAATGAGAGTATGAAGAAATGGGGGTCTTGCCACTTTTGTCCTTATATCCACGAAGGGTGTATTTTTAACATCAATAATGTCACAGTTTGTATCTGATGCATAGTTGCCATACTAAACATCTGATCTGCATACATTTATCCCAAACTGACATTGTTCCAAGTGATTTCCCAGCCAATGGAAAAGAAATGACATGTCTTCTGTTCTGAGCACAAGTGGATAGTAAAGCAATGCATATAACATTAGTAACTTATGACCTCCCAATGAAGGACTCCCTGTTTATCTGAAAGCCCAAGTAATTACAAAACCTGTACTGGGCCAGTAAGAGGTATTGCATCCCCCTTGTTTTGATCCAGTGTCTTTGTTTTTGTTTTTTTGTTTTGTTTCTGTTTTTCTTCACATTAAGGTCACTGCTTTAGAAATGGATGCTGTGGAAATAAAAATGGTCACTGAATATGTTTTGCATCATAACACTAACAACTGCTAGGCTATAGTGATTTCTTAAACAACAGAAATTTCAATTTCTTTTAGCAGGCCTGCTACTTCCATATAGTACAGCTCGCTGATCGGGGATGAATCTTTCCATGCTTGTTTGACTATGACTAGTAGATCAGACTTCTAGCAAAAGTACTTTTACATGGGGTCGATACACCCATGCCCTGCAGGCAGGGGGTATGTTCCTTGTGTCCCTTAACTAATATAACTAACATTTTTTCCAAACTGTTGGATTTTTTCCAAGGATTATTTTGTTAAACAGTATCCTTTTTGCATCTCTGAAGATTTATTCTAATCCTTCTGCATTCTTGTCACCATATCCACCCGGTTCTGCTTGAAATTGGTTATTTGCAATCAGTGCACTAGCCTGGTAAACAAGCATAAAAAAATAATAAATAACCTTCAGGGTTTTTTTCTTATCTTAGCTTATTTTTTTGACTTAGACTCATCCAAATAGGCCTCAGTGGAGTTGTTCATGAGCATAACAAATGCTTTGCTGCTTTTTTATTTCTTATCAATTCAATTATGTTATCAATATTACATGCCGATGAAAGTTTTTGCTTCAGGTCCACTGGTACAGTTGAATCAGTCCAATGCAATTCAACACCTAAATGAAAATGCTTATCTTCTTTTACCTGATTATATTACGTCTTGAGTTTTTGGACACCAGGAGTTCAACATATGGAAGGTCCTTATACTTTTCCATGCCAACTGCTACATAATAGTGTCCACTCTCCAACTGGTCACCGCTCATGACTGGAATACCTTCTAAAGTGCAAAGTCTGGAAGGAAAGAAATGAAAGTTATTCAGAGGTTTTGTTTTCCAGTTATGTAAGTAAGGACATCTTATTTAGAGTATTTTCATTTAATTATTTTCTTTTTATCCCAGTGTTAGTAACAATCTCAACTCAACTTACACAAGTCCCTCCAAAGATTGTGTAGGATACAACTCTAGACATGTTTGTAATATTTGCTTAATTATGTCTGGGTGTTGTGAAGCAGAGCTAAGAAAAGCTAAGACTCTGGCCGGACGCAAAGAAATTGTCAGTACACAGAACATTAGTACCTAAAAAGCATGACAGTTGGAGTTTTCAGGAAAGCAAAAACATTTTTTCCTGGCCTAAAAGTGCACATGTTATCTGCTTAAGGTACTGGACCTGGGGAAACAAATGCAACTTAGTACTCCCTTTTAACCCAGTTAAAATTAGAGTCTCACACTTCCAACTAAGGGTCATGTAAATTATTAATTTGGTGGAATAAGAGATGATGTTATGGAATTTAATCAAAAAATTAAGACAGTGCACCCAGCTTACAGTTTGTGACTGAAATCATACATATGTAACATGTCTTAACAGTCCTGTAGTCTCAACTGGTAAGGTTGGAATCCAATGCTTGCTGCAAAATTTGGGAGTATATTAGTCAAGAAGAGGACAAAGGAGTCAAGATACCAAAAATGGAAACCTAAATTTCTAAATGTGAAAACTGATATAGAAGCCTAGGAATTACCACAGTGTGTGGGAAGAGCTTTAATGTCAACAAAACCAAGGAGACCATAATGGACTTCAGGAAAATACAACCAGGTCACTCTCCTCTCATGAATAATGGTGATGTGGTGGAAAGAGTAAAGAGCACAAAATTCCTTGGGGGTTCACATTGCAGATGATCTATCTTGGTCAACAAACAACAGTCATATAGTAAAGAAGGCCCATCAATGCCTGCATTTCCTGTGGATACTGATAAAAGCAAACCTGCCACCCCTATCCTCTCCACCTTGTACAGGGATGTGATCACTCACCACGGCCAACCAGTAATCAAGGAGCCTCAATCCTCACCACTGGAAACAGTGGGGGAATGTACACCGAGAGGATAACACATACACACAGTATTTCCAGATGCAGCACTCTGTATCAAGTGCAATTTCCCTTAAGAGCACACAGAGACCACAGTCAGTCTGGGGCTGGTTTCTTCCTCTTCCTCCAGATTCCCAATAAGACTCCCCACTGGCACAGCTATAGAGTTGAGATCTCAGCTGTGTGACCAAGCCAAGACCTTCAGCACCCTCTCTGTCCAACCAGTGCTTCATGTCCCTGCTCAAGTAGCTGGCACTCACACTCTTTGAGGTTTGATTTACACACACACACACACACACACACACACACACACACACACACACACACACACACACACACACACACACACACACACACACACACACACACACCTAGGAAAGGCTGGAACAGGTTTACTAGCTATGCCTCTTCTGCCCAGAATATAAGGTTGTTATCACTGCCACCAGTCACTCCTTATCAGCTACTTTAGGGCCCTTAAAAAAGGGGTGTCCAATTTTACTGTGCAATATCAATACTAATATAAATGGTAGTCTAACCAAGAGCAAGAGTATTAGGAGTGGCCCACACAGTGTCACCAAATAAATATGCAAGTACTCTCAAAACTTAAATATCTATGTAAAAAGCAGCAAGAATGAAAGGTTTAAATATATGTAATAATAAATAATAAAAGAACAATAAAATACTAAATATATATTCACAGTGACATCAGAGTTCAAAACCACAGGAAATATTTAGAATAGCATTGCAGTACAAGATCACACTAATAAAAAAAAAATCTAAACTAAGCTTCACTATATTCCTGACTGTATCTAAGAGAGTTACTATACCCTAAAAAACTTACTTAGAGCAAGGCAGATGTGGTGAATGGTTCTTCTAGTTGTTGTCAGGTCTAAGACAGAATGCAGACTGCTCTGTCTCACTGAGAGACTTCTCAAAATAATATCTAAAATATTACTGCTGGGATAGCTTGCAGAATGACAATTTCTGGTCATCTGACTTCTAGTTCCCAGGCAAAACCCCCATTGCTGAAGGTGGCAGTATTTAGCATCTACCTGTAAAAATACCCATGCAAGGGCTTTTGCTCAGATTATTGGCAGGTGCTCGAAGCCATAAAATAAATGCATTCCTTTATGCTTCCAGAGTAACAATTGGTTCCACCCAAAGACAATACAGAAAGCTTCCTAGTACAGACTTTGTGTCTCCAGCTCCATAAAGTCATCTTTATGGCCTAGCCTCTAACGTAATTTAATTTCAGATATTTTTCTAAAGTTTGCTGAGCTGAAATTAACCCTCCAGTTACCTCTGTTAACATATACATTTAAACAGTTACAATAGTGCACGTACATTTCTGTTCTCTTCCAATAGGGCACACTGTAGATACATTTTAAGCACAAGCACTTTACAAATACCTTTTCAACACAAACATCTGTACAGAGAAGTTTGATATACACATGGCATACAGTTCTAAAACATTTGTAATACAAGCATCTTATATAAATTGTTTTGATATTCAGAAATAACATATATTCCTTCTATCTGTGCTGGCAGTACCTCCTCTTGTCACACTTCTTCCCCACTTAGAAGCCTCAAGTTAGTTTCTCAAGTGACCCTTGAGAAATTTTGCTTGAGAGGGACAAGCCTATCTGGGAATACCTTACCTCATTCCCTGTCTCGACAGCCCATTTGCGTTGGCATCGCTAACCCCACTGTCGTGCTGCACTGTCATATCATATGCTTGCAACCCTAGGCTCCACCTTTGTAACTTGGCATTTTGCTGCCTGGCTCGATGTAGCCATGTTAAGGGATTGCGGTTTGTAACTACAGTGAATTTCCTTCCATACAGACAAGGCTGAAGTTTCTGCAGTGCCCTTACTATGGCTAGAAATTCTTTTCCTACAGCTGCATAGCATTCCTCCCTGGGTCAGACCCTATGGCTGAGATATACCACTGGGTGCTCTTCCCCCTCTGAGGAAACCTGGCTCAGTACAGCCCCCTACCCCATGGTTTGAAGTATCCACCTGCACAACAAATTCTTTGTTGTAATCTGGATTGGCTAACACAGGGGGTCCTCCCAAAGCTCCTTTAAGCTTCTGAAATGTCTGCTCACATGCTGGGGTCCACACTACCTTATCTGGCCTGTTTTTCCTTGTTAGGTCTGTGATGGGAGCAACTTTGGTACTATGATTGGGGATAAACTTTCTGCAGTACCCTGCTGTCCCTAAGAATGCCCTTAACTGCTGTTTGGTAACGGGGCAGTCCATGCCTGAATGGCTTCTACTTTGGTAGGTTCTAGTCTGATTTTAACACTTCCCACTCTATGTCCCAGGCAGGAGACCACTGCCATACCCACTTTACACTTACTAGGCTTAATGTTCAACCCTACCATTTGCAGTCTGCCCAGCACCTCCCTGACATGCTGAAGGTGCTATTGCCAGGAATGGCTGTAGATGGCAATATCATCTATGCAAGCAAACCCTCCTGCTTCTACTAGGATATGAGCTACCAGCCTCTGAAAAGTCACTGGGGAATTTTTCATCCCAAAGGGCATCTTTGTGAACTCATACAAGCTGAAAGGAGTCACAAAGGCAGATCTATCTCTAGCTTTGGGAGTCAAGGGCACCTGCCAGTAGTCCTTGGTAAGATCAGTAGTGGTAAGATACTTAGCTCCACCCAGCTGCTCTAGGGCTTCATCTGTGCTAGGTATGGGGTAAGCATCTGACTCTGTGTGACTATTTAGTTTCCTGTAGTCTACACAGAACCTGGTGCTGCCATCCTTCTTTGGTACCAGCACCACTGGCGAGGCCCAGGGACTGCTGGACTCCTGGATTACCCCCAGTTCCAACATTGCTTGTATCTCCTCCCTTAGAGTCTGTTTGACTTTCTCAAGCACCCTATAAGGGGCCTGCTTGATAGGCCTTTGGAGTCCTGTATCCACCTGGTGCTGCACCAGGTGGGTGCACCCTGGTTTCCCAGTGAACATGTCCCCAAACTCCTGTAACACTGCTCGGATTTCTAGAACCTGGGTAGGAGATAGCTGCTGGAACATTGCTACCCCTTCCACTGAGGTGTCAGTCCGAGCCTGACTAAGGAGTTCAGTCACCTGATCCCCCCCAGACTCTTCCTGCATCTACTGCAAGTACTCAGCACAAGGGCCTCCCTATCATGTAAGGTTTCATCATGTTAACATGGTACAATTTGTGCCCCTGTCTCCTGCTTAAGAGTTCTACCATGTAGTTAACATCACTGACCTTCCTAACCAGTTTGAAAGGTCCTTCCCAAGCTGCCTGCAGCTTATTGTGTCTGACAGGAATTAGCACCATAACCTGCTGTCCCACAGCACACACTCAGGCTCAAGCATACCAGACCTTTTTCCGCTGCTGGGCTTCTGCCAGGTTCTCCTGGGTCAAGGCCATGAGTTCCCTGAGCCTTGTCCTGAGGTTTAGGACATATGGCACAACAGACTCCTTGTGGGATTCACACTCACCCTCCCACTCATCATGAATCAAATCTAGAAGTCCCATCACCCTATGCCCATACAGCAACTCAAAGGGTAAAAAAACTCTGGATTCCTGGGGCAACTCTCTGTAAGCAAACAACAGATGGGGCAAATATTTGTTCCACTCCCTCTTAAACTGGTCTGCAAATGCCCATAGCATGGTCTTTAGTGTAGAGTTTAACCTCTCCACAAAACCTTTAGTCTGGGGGTGGTCTTTAGGTGCTTCACCCCACAGCGGTCCCACAGACAAACCAGCAGGTCTGACATGAAATTGGCATCTCTGTCAGTCAGTATTTCTTTTGGGAAACCTACCCTGCTGAAAATCTCTAACAAAGCATTTGCCATCTTTTCCACCTCAATGAAGGACAGGGCCACCACTTCAGGGTATCTGGTAGCATAATCTACTACCAGTAGGATATACTTCTTCCCTATGGAACTTGGAGTACTCATAGGCTCCACAATATCCATAGCTACCCTCAGTCACAGGCAAAG